>NW_025794642.1:0-5922 GCF_021613505.1 Equus quagga | reverse complement strand
CTAAAACTTATCTGGATATTGTTTCAAGCTTGGCAGTTTGAACATTAATAAACTTCATGGTCATCTTGTAAGCACTGTTTCCTGCAGAGGCAGCGAGTATATCCTTCTTTTGGTATCCAAAGGACAAGGGAACTTCCTGTGTCTCTGGGTCTGACTATATCCCATGCTGTTCCCTGGATATTTCAGAATGAGTTCCTTCTTCATCTGCTGATTCAGGGACCCCATCTGTCCCTTCTTGTAAATGGCCCCTCAGTCTCAGTCTCTCCAGATTTCAGTTTGTCTTCTTTTTCCCCCTCTCTCCAGTTCTCACAAGGCAAAGACACTTCCACCTATACCACCTCCATCTTCACCCCAGAGCACAGAGAACAGAATTAAGCTTGAAATTCACCCATTTGTTGAAGGTAAAACAGTGAACTCTCTTCATATACACCCTGAGTCCTTTTCCTACATGAGTCTAAGAGATTCGCCTTCTACAGAGTAAAACAGTAGATTCTTATCTTTACCGTGATGCCATGGATACCAACGGACCCACAAGGATCACCATGGAAACCACCAAAGATGGATCCTGATGGATCACAGCATCTCCACGGGCCCTAACAGATAGCCAGTGCTGACAACAACTACACAATTGATGGTGCAACAGTTTTGTTAGTTTGTTATGCTACAGGTAAGAAAATAAAGAGGAATTCTTGCTCGGTTGCTACCCTAGGGAACACAGACACGGGGAAGTTCCAAGACGGGCCCTCAGGAAGTCGCCACCTCCCTCCTTCCTGAGCTGAGCAGAAGTCCAGATGCTGCCACTGGGGATACTTAGGGCACAGTGTGGGATTGTGGGCACAGATGGGGCAGAGCTTCCTGGGCGACGGTAAAGATTCTCAATCCAGAAGGAGGTGGGGGTGTTGGGACTGCCTAGGTAAAGAGGTGAAATAGAATTGAGAAGATGATGAGGGGAGAAATCTTGTGCTACTTAACCCATCCCTTTCTATTCAGACAGTCACAGCAAACACAAACCCTGTCTCCATTACTTATAAAATTAATCCATTTTTCACTCACTGGCTGCCCATTGGTGCCTGGAGGTCCCCAGGGGCAAGATCCTTGATGTCCACTGCCCAGGGTGTGAGTCTGAATCTTGTCTCCCTCCCTGACCCCAGGGCACTCTCAGGAACTCCCCTCACCTCAGCTCCCTCTTTTGGGATAGATGGAAAATTAGACTTCTCTCTGCCCTCCCCACAATGTCAGGGTCAGACTGGGGTGGGGTTCCAGTGTGTTTGTGTGTGTCCATCCCTATGAGGGTCTGTCACATAAGCAGGAGAGGTTTTCCCTATATCCTGACTGTCTGTCTCCCCCCTCCCCTCCAGCACTCTCCTCCAGAGTCTGTCACATGTGCGATCCCCTCCAAATCTGATCTAATTCTCTCTCTGCCCTGCTGAGGCTGGCCTGGCCTAAGAGGATTGGAGAATTTGCTAAATGGGACCAGGACATGGTCAGAGAACCCGCTGTGGGGACACCCAGGGGACAGGACGGCCACAAGAGGGGAGCAGAGTAAGCGGGAGATGGAGACAGAGGAGCAGAGAGAAGGTGGGAGGGGTCCCCTACGGTGTTGGGGGGTGTGGATACCAAAGGAGGGAACACACTCGCTGGCTCTGCAGGAAACAGTGCTTACAAGATGACCATGAACTTCATTAATGTTCAAATTGTCAAGCCCAAAATAACGTCCAGATAAATTAGAATTAAAAACAATTGAGTCAGGTTCCTGGATACAAACTAACATATCAACTGAACACTATGTAAGGACAAATAGATTTTAAAATAAAATTCAAAATATCATCTAAAATATTAGGCCATAATAAAAGCGAAGCACTAGAAATAAACCTACAGAAAGACGTCCAGAAGACTTCCGTGGTTCAGTCGTAACCCTTCCTAGAGAATCTTTGTGAACAATCAAATGATCGAGTAAATAAGCAGCAGGCTTAGACTGGAAAGTTCAGTGCGTTCTGATAATAATTCTAATGACATTGGGAGCAGCGCGACCCCTGCTGGTCGCACGGTGAACAGCAAACGCCCCCTCCGCCGGTCGGATAAACGAGGTGCGTCCGCGGGTCGGATAAACGAGGATCCTCCGCGGGTCGGATAAACGAGGTGCGTCCGCGGGTCGGATAAACGAGGAGCGTCCGCGCGCCACAGGAGTCACCAGCTGCGAGGACCAACCCGCCGCCGCTCCCCGCGCCCGCGTGGACGCACGTGCAGGCCGACGACACCCTGGTCCCCTCTGGCCCCGCGGGGTCTGCGCGGCTTTTCAGGGACAGAATCCTCTACAAATCCTGCAACCTCGCGGGGCCCGAGCCGTTCGCATCCGCAGAGTCCTCCCTCTTTTGGGACCCAGACGCGCAGGAGGGGGCGGGTCCCTCGCAGGGGTCACGGGGTGAGAAGAGCGCGGTGAAGTCAGGGATTGCAACAGGGTCCGGCGAGAAGTCCGAGGCGTAGGGGTCGTGAGGCCAGGCCGGGGCCGGGGCTGGAGCAGCAGGGACCATGTCCTGAGTACCCAGCACAGAAGCCCACCAGGCCTGGCCGGGGCTGCAGATGCTGGGCTCTGCTGGCGGGAAGATCGGGGCTGGGTGGAGGGGGGCTGTAGAAACCTGGGCCCTCGGGGCGGGGGGCTCGCAGGGGCCGGGCTGGGGCTCCAGAGCCCGTGGGCACAGCATCGGCTCCCATGCCTCTCGGTCGGGCAGTCGCTGCAGCCTAGAGCCTTTCCCGAGGTTCTTCAACCACACGTCCCCAGGGGGACAGAGGGAGGAGGACACAGAGGGGACCAGGAGGAGGGTACAGTCTCAACGTGTTGCTTTGCAATCTGGGTTTTAGATACTTCACTAGACGGTCTTAGTGTGATTTGACTGAAGCCCAAGGGGCACGGCAGAAACCTAGGTGTTTCTCTAAGTTCTCCTCGAGTTAGGATTCCATACATTTGGGGGGCTCCCTCCCGTTTGCTTGTTGCATGAACATGTGAAGCCGTGGCCCCTAGGGTCCTTCACTGGGAAAGAGAAGGGCGGGGCCAATGAAAGAACAATTGCTGTTCTGCATCTTCCATGTGATGGATGTGAGAATTCCCCCAGCCCAGTCTCTGAAACCTGAAATTATTTAATAAATTCTCAGTGTGTTAAATGATTAAATGGCAAAGGAGAGCTGGATCCCGTATTCCAGTTTAGTTTAGTATGAATTCAATCCCACATCTCTGTGAGTTTAAAGCACCAGAGAGACTATTCAGTGCACATTTCCTAAACACAAAAATATCTCCTATATAACCACAGTAAAATTATAGAAATCGGAGAATTTAGAATGATGCAGATTATTATCTAAGCCACATTGCATATTCAAATGTGGCCAGTTGTCCCAATAATATACTGGGAGCATTTTTGTGGTTCAGGATCCACTCCAGGATTTAGTGCACACGCTCCTTTACTCTGGAACACAGCCTCAGCTTTTCTTTCTTTTCCTAACGATTTCACAATTGGAATAGCACCAGCTCACTATTTTGTAGAATATCCTTCAATTGGAGTTTATATAATGTGCACGCACGAATGCATTCAGGCCCAGGGTTCATGTTTTAAATATGCCCCACATGGAAACCGGGGAGAGTATAACGTAGGAGGGAAATCTGACAAATGTGACCTTAGCCAGGTGGTCGAGGTCAACATCAACAGTCGTGGCCACATGGATAGTGAGTTCCCCTGAAGTGTTGTGATGCTAATGAGGTTTTACCTCTGTTATCTTTCTCCCCTAAACCCATAAGCCTAGGGTAGTCATGGCAAAAGCATCCAGCAAACCCCAAAAGAGAGACTTCACCAAAATACCTGACCAGCGCTCCTCAAAACTGTCAAGGTCATTAAAAATAAGGAAAGTCAGAGAAAACGTCACAACCCAGGGGAGTCTAAGGTGGCATGATGACTCAGTGTGATGTGGTGTCTGGATGGGATCCTGAACAGAGGAAGGACATTAGGGAAAAACTAAGAATTAGAATACAGTAGGGACTGTGGGAACGCTCTGTACTGTCTTTGCAATTTCTCTATACATCTAAAACTGTTCTAAAAAATAAAGCTTATGAAAAATATGTTTAAAATTTGCCACAATCTACATTCTTGGGCTTGTTATTGAATTCCTGGTTCCCTATCATGAATTCAAACTATGATTACCCCAGAATGTTCTTGGAATGACTTCACGATTGCTCAACATCATCAGCTTTGGAACCGTCTATCGATCTGCTCTTCTCTTTATCAGCGGGAAGTTCCTCAACAAACTGGGAGACATTAATAATTGTTCTATCTTTAGTATACAAGCTGGTCTCCCAGCAGCTGCCACAACCTCCAACAGCAGCTACACCTGAAACTCTAACACCTGGAACAAAGAGCTCATCACAATGTCAGACGGGTATATGTGGTTTGAAGGGGTACCTTTCCCTACCATGGGTTTCACACCTGAACTCATGAGAGAAGCATGGGAGAGTTTTGTGTTTAAGGATGAAGATGTCCTGATACTGACTTACCCCAAATCAGGTAAGGAAGCTGGATCAGATGCTGGGGCAAACAGTGGCCATGTCCCTCATTCACTCAGCAAACGAATGGAATGCTTTCTATATGCCAGACAATGTGCGATGCTGTGTGGGAGTAGAGCTGGACCCTGATGCCATTTACATTCAGAGAAAAGGCTTCAGCCAGGCAGTTACACAGTAAGATAAGTGTCCAGGGGGTTAATCTAAGGTCTGGGGGCACCCACAGGAGTGAAGCTTAAGACAGAGCCAGGTTTTTGCATGGAGGAACGGAGAAGGATAACCACTGAAGTCCTCATAGAAGAAATAGAAATAAAGATAATTCTGTGAGGTGATGGATATGTTAATTAGCTTTATTGTTGTCATCATTTCACAATGTATACATACATCAAATCATCACATTGTGCACCTTAACTCTATAAATTTTTCTTTGCTAGTCATACCTCAATAAAACTGGGGAGGAATGAATAAAAAAGCAACTATCGTAGCCAAAAAAAAAAGTAGAGGAAATTGCATCTAAGTTGAGATGAAACAATGAACGCTAATCTATTTAGTGAAAAAAAATAGTTTCAGGTAAAGGGATCAGCATGGACAACGGTCAAGAACTGGAAAAGACCTGGCAAATTCAAGGGAAGGAAAGGATGTGGGTTGTACTTCTATGAGGGGAGAGGGCTAGAGGGACTGCAAACTGGGCCAAGACTGAGGCTGAAGACATTGGAAGTGTCCAGTGAAAAGCCAAGGGCAAGGGGAACAGGTTAAAAGGATTAAGCAAAGAGCCAAAAGGTAGAAGCAACCCAAATGCCCATTGACAGATGAATGGATAGACAAAATGTAGTGTATACACATAATAGAATAGTTTTCAACCTTAGAAAAGACTGAAGTTCTAACACACAAAACAACGTGGGTGAACTGTGAGGACATTGCGCTGAGTGAAATAAGCCCATCACAGAAGGACAAATATGGCATGATTTCACTTTGATGAAGTATCCAGAGTAATGAACTTATTAAATCAGAAAATGGAATGTTGGTTGCCAGGGAGTGGAGGGAGGGGAAACTGGAGATTTGTTGTTGAGTGGGGACAGAGGTTCAGTTTTGCAAAATGGTTGCACAACAACGTGAATTTACTTCACACTGCTGAACTGTGCACTTGAAAATGGTTAAGATGGTGCACTTTATGTTGTGTATGTTTTATCACAATTTTTTGAAAAGTCAGGTTAAAATGAGTGACCATCATTTTTCCTTCTTTATCCAGGAACAAACTGGTTGGTTGAAATTGTCTGCCTGATTTGCTCCAAGGGGGATCCCAAGTGGATCCAATCTGTGCCCATTTGGGACCGCTCACCCTGGGTAGAAACTGAGTATGGGTATAATTCACTAAAGGA
>NW_025794641.1:0-5938 GCF_021613505.1 Equus quagga | reverse complement strand
TTCCTACACCAAGGATGGTATCCAGTCAGGGTAAGTTAAACAGACAGGTATGAATACAGAGTCCTCTTACCAGGAAGACGTAATAGGTTTCTCCCTTTGAAAACAAACATAATAAACAGCAGCACAGCATAAGGAAATTATCACCAAAAGACCCTTTATCCTTAAAATAAGGCCCAAGTCTCAATATGATCCCCAACATGCCTACAATGTACTGTTCATTGTTGACCCTTGGATAACAGTGTCTTTTTCTTCCCCATGAAGATCTTTGTTCTTAACTTCCAGTGGGAACTACAGAAAGTATGTGGCAACGTATGAAAAGCTGACTTTACAACCTGGTAGAAGGACACTTTCTGGAACTAGTGCGAGAGAGACAAATAGTTAAGACACTCTCTTAATGGCTCTCATGGCACCTGGAAACCCAGGCCATACTCGTCCAGAAGAGAATTCCACCTACCTCTTCCTCATTCTCCTTCCAGCAATCATAATCTGTTGCCAAGGCGATGCTGGCATAGCAAATTCCAGCCTCCTTAGCAAGGACCGCCTCTGGAACTGTGGTCATGTTGATAACATCCGCCCCCCAGGCGCGGAACATGAAGCTTTCTGCCCGGGAGCTAAAACGAGGTCCCTCGATTGTGACCATTGTCCCTTTTGAGTGGCACCGGAGTCCTAGCTTCTTAGCATTCTCTAAGAGGACCTAGAAAAGAAACAACCACAAACTCAAAACGTACAAACACAAGTAGAGCTTAGTATTTTATTTTTTCCCTGAGGTTTAATAAGTTAATTCCTTAGTTAATGTCTTTTACAGTGAGTGCCTAGTACCCGCAGGTCCTCAGAGAGAACCTGGGAAATCACAGAAGGGTGCTTCCTAGACGCTCAGCCACTTACCTAACCCTGTTCCCGAGCCCCTGCAGACAGCTCACGGCTACAAGAGCAAACAGCGAGCTTTTTCTATCCACCAGGCATTTGTAGACATACTGGAATCTCAGTGACTTCTTAACAGCTTGAAGAGACTCAGCTGGGCTGTGAACGTGAACTTGGATCTGAGCTCTTCACCTCCAAGGCTGAGCTCAGGGGCCGCTGCTCACCCACATCTCCTCAGAGAGACGCGCTGAGAACTGCTTGCCAGCCCCTGAGAAATTACGCTCATTGCCCTTACAAAATCTGAAGACTTTTGTAAAAGCTTTTTTTGGTTAGAAAGTGATTTCTTCATAATCTCCTTTGTCTGCTGCCTCTCCAGGGACATATGGTCAAAACAGAACGAGGCCGTGCTGACTTTTTTCTTTCCAGGGATAAATTTATCTTGGCATCCCTTTAGTGGCAAGGCCATGCAGGAATTTTATTTTTATTTATTTATTTAATTTTTTTTTGAGGAAGCTCAGCCCTGAGCTAACGTCTGCTGCCAATCCTCCTCTTTTTGCTGAGGAAGACTGGCCCTGAGCTAACATACGTGCCCATCTTCCTGCACTTTATATGTGGGACGCCTACCACAGCATGGCTTGCCGAGTGGTGCCATGTCTGCACCCGGGATCCGAACTGGTGAACCCCAGGCCGCTGAGAAGCAGAACATGTGACCTTAACTGCTGTGCCACTGGGACGGCCCCCATGCAGGGGTTTTAGAAACATTATTTAAAAGTTTGATCACTTTTTCCACTGTCTATTTAATAATGCATTTCTAATCTTCAGGTTATTAATTAATTTCAATTTTTTCTTAGCCTGTGCTTCAACACTGTTTTTAGCCAAAAAAAATTAGTCTTTTAAACTTAACTGTTAACCTACTCAAGCACTGATGAAAATTCACTTAACCTTTGTATGACTTAGTTTTCTCATCTGTAAAAGGGGACTGATAATGTATAACTCAGACATATTGTGAAAGTTAAATAAGCTAAGGAAGATACAGCACAGAACTGTGTCGGGCACAGCGTCAACACTATGTAAATGCTAAACTGGTCTCCTAACGATTAACAGTGGCAGCTTCTAAAATGTTTCCCAAATAACTGGCAAAGGTTCCTGGGATACTACATATATAAAAAGGAGTGACTCAAAGTCAATCGAAGGCTGCAATGTAGGCCAAAGTCTCGCCTGCACATGTCTGAACCACATAAGTGAATTAACCTAGTTCCTTAAAAATAACTCATTCTGTGCTATGGAGTTGGGAGAAAGAATTTTAACAAGCGCCTTGGCAACTCCAAATTTAGAACCATGACAAGTCACAGACAATGAACAGTTGATGCTACATCAGGCTGATTTATCCTACAGACACTGATAAGATTATGGTTAGTCACAACTTTTCCCCAAAGAGCACAGGTTATACATTCAAGGGCCTAAACCACTCTTTCCTCCCCTGACTGCCGCCTTTTTTTCCCCAAAATTAAGATATAAACAGCTCAGTCCTGTCTTCATTAAACGTCTTTAAAAATCCCAAATAACCAAGCTGCATGTCTCAGCCACACTTCCGAGTGCTTCCAGAGATGTGTGAGGGACCACCCCAACTACCGCGTGCCACTGGCCTGCAGCACGTAAGTCCACCCATCACCCTGGGAGGTGGGTACCATGATGGGGAGGAGGTGCAGGCGGAGGCTGTGGATGTGGACCAGCCACAGACAGACCCCAGGGCGGTACCACCTGAACCAGTAACTTGCACCCCCATGAGAACCGCTAATGCCATCCCAAGGGACCAGAAATACAAACCACAGGCTGAGACATCTCTGGGTCTGAGACTAAGATGCTTTCACTTCCATGTCTTGAGTAATCATAATGGAACTTCTAAATCTATTGCCATTGTCACAAATGCACTATTAACAATATTATATCACCAGGCTAAATATATTTAATGTGTCAGAATTTTCAGAGTTTGTTTCAGATGCCCTCCTAAAGTGACTAGAAGTGAAACTATTCTGGGAATAGTTAACACTCGCATACAGCCCAAAACATAAACGGTACAAAATGATATTATTCTGTGACAAGTATTTCTTTCACCTGTGTCCTGGAAAACCAGTTACCAGTTTTTTGGTCAACTTCCCAGAAAGAGTTTATTTACACGTAAATATGTTCATATTAATCTCTTTATATATACACATATTTAACACAAATGGTAGGTACGGTACAACCACTGTGCATCTTGCTTGCCACCTGACAATTCAACTCACAGTCCTTCCTCACGAGTACGGGAAAGATCATGTGAATGGTGACAGTGAAAGTGACAATTACCAAGGGTTGCATCATCTACTCTTCACATTTTTGGACAGTATTTAAAAATCTCTTTTAGAGTACAGAAGAATAAAGGAATATTCTGGAGGCTTATTTTTCCTATTTTCTTAAACCTACTTCCCCAGCACTCTTTAGTTTTCACGTGGGTGTCCTTGGCTTGGCTAGACTACTAACAGCTGAATTAATTCAGTCTCAAGGGAGGCCAAACAGTATTATCAGAAACTGTCATCAGCCACCACATTTACATGCACTCAGCATACAGCATGAACACTCCCTGCGCCACCTCTACTCCTGGTGACATAGATCACCATTTTCTGCCTGAGACCATATCTCATACTGAGATCTCATATCTCATACTAACATGCATTTTCTCTCCCTAGTCCATTTCTCACCAAGCTGCTCCCATTTTGAAATGGACGAGAATTTTATATACATCTAATTTCCCCCGGAGAGCAGATTTATTACATGGACAGATCAGTGTTTCAGGGGAAAGGCCAGCAGCACATCCTCATGCGTTCTGCTGATAACCACCCAGAAACACATACATCTAAATACACACATTCATGCAAACTGAACTTCCCATTTTTTTCAAACAAGTAAAAAAAAAGAACTTCACAGAAGTCAGAGAATCGACATGCCATGCTCTATCTGAAATGGCCCCCAACCCCCGGCTTTGGATTCCAGATTTTTGTTGGAGACCAGAATGAGATGCCCTGCTGTGAACTAGAAGGAAACCAGTGGCACAGGATTATGCAGGCTAAACAGAAAAGCTAAACTAAACCTACTTTCCATAGGCAGGTGATAAGATTATCTGAATGATGAACATGTTTAGGTATTTATATTCTCTAAGCTAATTTATAAAGCACATTTGACCAGGCAGTTTTCCTCTGACAATACTTCTGATCTGTTGGGTCCCACCTGACTGATAATCTGGGATTATCAGACAAGCACCATTATGGACCGAGTGACGGACGCTGAGTCGTGGTACCATTTTCATCCTCTGAGAGCTGCGGCTGCGCTTCCGCCCCTTCCACCACCACTGGCCTTTGTAGGGCCGCCCCTCTGTCGGAGCTTTTACTATAATCCTGGAGGGGAGGCTGGACAGTAATGGCCGAACTCAGCTCAAAGCAAATGATGCCAATCTGACAATTTACAGATTATCAATAATAATCTAATTCACAAAAGAAGTAACCAGTCCTTGGCTATCTCATAACTGACAGATTCTGTTCCAAGCATTTTGTAAGTATTAACTCTTTTCTCTGTCACACAGTCCTAGAGGTACATGTTATCATCACCTTGATTTTACAAATGAGAAAACGTAAGCCCAGAGGTGTTAAGCAACTTGTCCAATGATCACAGGTATTAAGCTGAAGAGGAGAGAGTTGATTCCAAGTAATCTAGTTCCAGACACTATGCTCTTGACTAATATGCTATCCTTTAACAAATTATTTAGAACGTATCCTGACAGCAAAATCTAAACTTATAAAAAAAGTAGGTTGCAACTATGAGGGAGTCAGTTTACAAATGACTGAGAGCAGCCGAGGCATCATTAGCAAAGGGAAACAGCTCTTCACTAAACCTTGCAGAAAAAACAAACTAGAGAGGGCAGAAGGACCACGTGCTTAGCCAATTCATCTAACTCTAGATGCCACCCCAAGCCCTTATGATTTATTGTGGTGCAACTTCCAGAAAGTCTACACACCTGTCTGGTTTTGGGGCAGAACGGGTCAGCCGCTGGAATATGGCACACTCCTCTGGCACAGGGGGAAGTTCCGTCATAGAAGGTCTGAGGTCTCTTGGTGGTCCTACAAAGCAAAGAGAAAGGTTTTTGGGTTTTCTTAAAGCCATCTCTCCATACTCTGTGCGCTGGTCAATCAACTGCATCCAGGCCAAGCTGTCGGTCCTCACTCCAGCATCAACAGCTCTGAACAAGTTGAAGACAACAGTAAGAAAAGCAGCTCCGAGATGGTATTCAGCTTGTCTGGCTCTGGGTCGATGGCTACATGCTTTCCAATGGGAATTAAAATGTCTGTGGTCTGGCGGCTGTAACGCGATAACCACACTGGACTGTAGGGACAAATCATCTGCGGGCTCAGGACGGCAGGTGACGCACTTCAGAAGTCAATAGGAAACTTTCAATCATCGCAGATGTAGAGGCTTGTACAGTGAACGCCATATAGACCCATCACCTAGACTCAGCGATTTCCAAAACTTTGTCAAATGTGCTTATCTGTTAGAATTTCCAGGGTTGCAAAAGCAGCCATCCTCATTTTATCCCTACCTTGGATGGACCAAAATATGTGGATTATTTCCCACTGCAATGTCATTATCACATCTGATAGAAATAACATCAATTCCTCAGCATCACCCAATACAAAGGCCATATGCAAATTTCCCTGATGGCCTCAAAAATGTCTTCTTTTTTTTTTTTAAACAGTTGCTTTGATAGTGTCAGGTCCAAACAAGGTCCTTACCTTGTATTTGATTGTCATGTCTCTAAATTGAGAGTAATTCCTGCCCTCTGCCCCAATCTTATTTTTTCATGCCTTTGACCCATTGAAGAAAGCAGCTGTTTGTCCTGCTCCACATTTGGGAATCTGTCTCTTGCTGCCCTGTTTAGCTTGTCCCTCTACCTGCCATAATTCATTCTAAAGTCTCTTTGGTCAATTTTTTTAATAAAACATTTTTGAACCCACAATAGAGGGGCTACAATTAACCCAGTGCCCAGTCA
>NW_025794640.1:0-11932 GCF_021613505.1 Equus quagga | reverse complement strand
TATAAAATTTACCTACAGGAAAATATCTTGGGCCATGTCTTTACAGATACCCCTGTAATATTCTCCCAGAGTTAATGAGACTTTGAGAGGCATTCTGTGAAACTGCTATGTTAAAGGTAATGGAATTGTTCAATATTGCCAGGTGGTTACTCTTTGTCCCTCTGAAACCCGACAAGACATTGGGAAGAGTTAACAACTTATGATGAGTTATTCAGCCAAACTGGAAGCTGATATTCAGAGCCTGATCAGAATTTTTTGGCCTTCTTCCATAAGTTAAAACCAAACTAAGAACCCAGAGGGAAAGAAGCCAATTTGGATGATGTAGTTGGACAGGTGGATTGACCTCTAAAGGGCTGTGTTGATGGTGTGTGTGGACCTGTAGGGGATGGGGCTTATCCGTGGCAGAAGACTTGTGCTTCACAGATAGCCACAGAAGAGATGGGCCAACCATCCAATGTCTGAAATAATGGTGGTTCCCGTGCCTGGGGACAGTCCCACTCATCTGCAATCCTAAGAGTGCAGAAAACAGCATTGCAGGACTGAGGCCTACGGAAACTGTAAGCTCCTGAGTCTGGCAACCAGCTATACCATGTGACTACTCATTTAACAGGAAAACTGCAACAGTAGTATGCTATTAGCCTTTGTAGCCACTGGTGCTGGGGCTCCCCAAACTTGATTTACAAACAGCCGACAAAGGGTGGAAAGCCTAGACTCCCTGGTTACTTGCAGTGAGAGCAACCCTGCTTCAGAGGAGGACACAAGTGGTGCACACAGGGGTCACTCCTGAATCATTTGGACCAGCAGTGATGAGAGGGATGCGTAGTGCTGGCCTCAAAAGGCATCTCTTACATAAGGCACTTCTCCAATTTCAGGAGATATAGCTGACTCACCTAATACAGAAATATAAGCACACAGAAAGAGGCATAATGAGGAGGCAAAAGAATACATTCCAAGCAAGGGAACAGGACAAACCCCCAAAGAACTAAATGAAACATAAATAGGAAATATACCAGAAAAGAATTTAAAAAAAAAGTTGTAAGGATGCTCACTAATCTTGGGAGAAGACTGGATGAACACAGTGGGAACATCAACAAAGAATTTGAAAATATAAATAAGAACCAATGAGAAATGAAGAATACAATACTGGAAATGAAAAGTTCACTAGAGGGATTCAATAGCACAGGAAATGATACAGAAGAATGGACCAGCAAGCTGGATGAAAAACTAGAGAAAATCACCCAAGTTGAACAGATAAAGGAAAAAAGAATTAAAAAGAATGAGAAGAGTCTAAGGGAACTGTGGGACAATATCAAGCACACCAACACTTATATTATAGGTGTCCAAGAAGGAGAAGAAAGATATAAAGGGGAAGAGAATCTACTTGAAGAAAGAATGGCTGAAAACTTTCCTAACCTAAGGAAGGAAACAGACATCCAAGCACAGGAACACAGAACAGCAAACAAGTTAAATCCAAAGAGACCGACACAACATATTATAATTAAACATCCAAAATTAAAGATAAAGAGAGAATCCTAAAAGGGGCAAGAGAAAGGCACCAAGTGACCTACAAAGGAAAGCCCGTAAGGCTATCAGTGGACTTCTCAGCTGAACGCCTACAGGCTAGAAGAGATTGGAATGACTTACTTAAAGTGCTGTAAGGGAAAAACCCACAGCCAAGAACACTCTATCCAGCAAGGTTATCAGTCAGAATGGAAGGAGAGATAAAGAGTTTCCCACACAAGCAAAAATTAAAGGAGTTTATCACCAAGAAACTAGTTCTACAAGAAATACAGAAGGGACTTATTAAAGTGTGAATGAGAAGACCACAAATAGGGATAAAAAAATTACCAAAAAATCATCCCAGGCAATAAAATCACTTTTAAATGCAAGAATACAGTAAAGGTAGCAGATCAACCACTTATGAAGATAATATGAAGGTTAAAAGACAAAAGGACTAAAATTACTTATTTCAGTGATAAGAGGGTAATGGACAGACACACCAAATAAGAGCAGATAGGATTTCAAAAACATAAGATGCGGGAGGAGAGGAGTAAAAGAGTAGCGCTTTTAGGAAGAGGTCAAGCTAAAGAGACTACCAACACAATATAGATCGCCATAGACATAGAATATTATATAGTTACCTAATGGCAATCAGAAAACAGAAACATATAATAAATAAACAAATAAGTAAGAGGAAAGAAATCAAACATGTTACTAAAGAAAGCCATCAAACCACAAGAGAAAAGAGCAAGAGAAGAAGAAAGGAACACAGAAGAACTACTAAAACACCCAGGAGAAAACATATCAAAATGGAAATAAATATATTTCTCCATAGTTACTTTAAATGTCAATGGTCTAAATGCTAAAATCAAAAGGCTTAGGGCAGCTGATTGGATAAAAATACCATACCCAAATATATCATGCATAGAAGAGACAAACTTCCGATGTAAAGACACTCACAGACTGAAAGTGAAAGGAAGGAAAAAGATACTGTGTGGAAACGACAAAGAAAAGAAAGCAGGGTAGCAATACTTAGACAAAATAGACTTTAAAACAAACACTGTAACAAGAAACAAAGGAGGACACTACATAAAGATAATGGGAACAATCCAACAAGAGGATGTAACTTTTGTAAATATGCACCCAATAGGAAGCACCAAATTATATAAAGCAATTATTAAGAGACATAAAAGGAGAAGTGGACAGTAACACATAACAGTAGGGAACATTGACAGTCAACTTACACCAATGGATACATCATCCAAACAGAAGGTCGATAAGGAAACATGGGTCTTAAATGACACATTCGCCCAGATGGACTTAGTGTAAATACATATATATAGAACATTCCATCTCATAACTGCAGAATACACATTCTTTTCAAATGCCCATGGAACATTCTCCAGGATTGATCACATATTAGGCCACAAAACAAGTCTCAATAAATTTAGGAAGTTCGATGTAATACCAACCATCTTTTCTGACCACAGAGGTTTGAAACTAGACATTAACTACAAGAAGAAAATCAGAAAAGCCATAAATATGGGGAGATTAAACGAAATGCTACTGAACATTGATTGGGTCAATGAAGAAATCAAAGGAGAAATCAAAAAATACCTGGAGACAAATGAAAATATGACATGCCCAAATCTATGGGATACAGCAAAGGTGGTTCTAAGAGGGAAGTTTAGCCCAATTCAGGCCTACCTCAACAAACAAGAAAAATGGCAAAGAAACAATCTAAATGTGCACCTAAAGGAACTGGAAAAAGAAGAAAAGACAAATCCAAAAGTCAGCAGAAGGAGGGAAGTAATAAAAATCAGAGCAGAAATAAATGAAATAGAGTTTAAAAAAACAATAGAAAAAATTACTGAAACCGAGTGCTGGTTCTGTGAAAAGATAACCAAAATTGACAAACCTTTAGCTAGACTCACCAAGAAAAAAAAGAGAGAAGTCTCAAATAAATAAAATCGGAAATGAAAGAGGAGAAATGACAACAGAGACCTTATGAACACAAAAGATTATAAGAGAATACTATGCAAAGCTATATGCCAATAAATTGGGTAATGTAGAAGAAATGGATAAATTCTTAGAATCATACAACCTTCCAAAACTGAAGCAAGAAGAAGTAGAGAATTTGAACAGAGCAACCACCAGTAAGAAGATCGAAACAGTAATCAAAAACCTCCCCAAATAATAAAAGTCCAGGAGCAGACCACTTCCCTGGTGAATTCTACCAAACATTCAAAGAAGACTTAATGCCTATCCTTCTCAAACCCTTCCAAAAAATTGAAAGGGAGGGGAGGCTTCCTAACTCATCCTTCGAAGCCAACATTACCCTCATACCAAAACCAGACAAGGACAACACAAAAAAGGAAAATTACAGGCCAGTATCATTGATGAATGTCAATACAAAAATCCTCAACAAAATACTAGCAAATTGAATACAACAATGCTTTAAAAGGATCATACATCATGATCAAGTGGGATTTATTCCACGGATGCAGGGATGGTTCAACATCTGCCAATCAATCAATGTGATACATCAAATTAACAAAATGAAGAATAAACATCACGTGACCACGTCCCTGGGGGAGGGGCATGCACAGGGATGCCAGTTGACACAAGAGACCCCGCCAACTGGGAGGCAGCAAGGGTCCCCAAGTGCGTGGGTGCTGGGCAGGGGTGCAGGGTCCCCTGGGGTCTCCAGACAGGGAGTGGGGGGTCGTTCAATTCAACCCCATACTCGGGGACCCCGCAAAGGAAGATGCATCTGCAGGGAGTCCGGCGGAAGTGGGCGGCCGCCTCCTCTCCTGCACCGAAAGAGTTCCCAGTTCAAACTGGAAAGGCGTTAAACAATGTTGTCATCTGGTGCGGCCGAGACCGGCTCCTCGCGGGATTGGGCCGTCCCTGGCAGGTCCTCTCAGGCCAATCCTAAACCCCAAAGCGGAATCACAATCCTCCAGGGCCTCGCGGACACCGAGCCCCCTCCCAACCCCCAACTCAACCCGGGTCCCCAAGCGGCCTCCCCCGCAGTCCCCCAGGGTGGCCTCGGTGATTGGAGGGCAGGGCGCACCCACGCCGGCCTTCAGCACACTTCGCACCAGCAGCACTTGGCTGAGTCCAGGAGGCCTTTCTGGATGGAAGGGCGGGCTACACGCGCCCAAGCTCCAGGAGAGGATTATGCATCCTTGGGGGATCATGCGTTCGCGCAGAGATCGTGCAGCCTTGTGGGTCTCATGCACGGGGAACCATGCATCCTTGGGGGGAATCACGCAGCCATGGGAGGACCCTGCATCCGCAGGAATCCACGAAGGACTGGGCTGGGGTGCTCAGCCGGTGGATGAGGTGCCGCCGTGCATGTACTGGCGCCCAGAGCTGTACCAAGGCATAGTCAGCCTGCTTGCTCCTGTAGGGTTGGCGCTTGCTTCCCAGGGCATCTGGGTGGGTCGGGGTGTTGCAGGGGTGAGCATGGGAGGTGCCTGGCCTCCGGCTGCCCCGGACTCACGGGGCTCTGCTCAGATGCCAGCAGCAGGGCGGAGAGCCCCAGGACCCCCAGTGCATCCACCTCGCAGGGCACGGGACTCCGCCTGCCTGCCTCCTGGGCCTTCCTCCTTGGCACCCCTGCTTCCCCTGTCTGCAGCCCCAAGGTGAGGAGATTTCCAGCCAGAGCCCCAACTGCAAGAGGCATTTGGGCCTGAGCTGTTGGGACCTGGTGAGTGGTTCTACTTTATCCCAAGTTGGTAGCAGGGCAGGAGGGTGGGCAGTGTTTTCAAATCAGATCCAGCCTGTCACGTGGGCAAAAGCATTTTCTCTGCTGTTCCCAAGCTTCTAAGGGCCCTGGAAAAGGACTTCTTGAGGGTTGTGACTGCAGGCAGGTTAGTAGGAGGGTGGTTACGATACCAGTTCAACACAAGGTTGACATAAGGGACCCGTACTGTAGAAGAGAAACCATGTTGTAACTTTGAATGACCTCTGAGTGACTAACCCAGCTGGACGTGCACCCTCCAGGAGACCCACCTGCTCTGTGGATTTTATGACCCCTGCTAGTGCACGTACCTCCTAGCTGTGATAAGATGATAACTTTGTTCTTTTGAGTTCCTTAGGAATGTGATGACACCTGAACAGAGAGTCTATGCTGACAGCCATTGCCAAAGACAACTGAAAGAGCTGGTGTGGAGACTCCTGGGTCAACATTCCTAATCCGCTCCTCTGTAACCCACTGGCTTATATAACTGCTTCCAGGTTCTGTGCCCCCCTTACGATGGCTCTTTTGGACATTAGTTGGCCATCTTCCCTCTTGTTAGCAAGCTGTAATAAAATGCCCTGTCTCTGCCACCATCTTGCCTCTTGACGATTGGCTTTTGTCTCAGATAAGCTTATCACACCCTTAGTGCTGTAGGAGAAACCTGACAACCACGAAGGGACAATAAGTCCTGCTCAAGACCAGTCGACAGCGGACGGGCAATCTGTTATATAAGTCCTTAGTGGCCACCGAAACTGCCTTTGTCTTGGGGATCTGCCCTTCCTGCTCTCCCACGCCCATGCCAGCTGCCTCCTAATGCTCCCTATGGTGGAAACAGAAATGGCTACTTCTGGTGGGTCGAGGGGCTCACATCCTAGAGTAGGGTAAGTCGCCTCTTGGGTGCACCACTGAGAACTTCCCTTCCCCAGGCTTCTGGGGTGAGGGGACCATCTGGTTATTAGGGTGCCCTGCTGGAGTAGGAAGAGCTATAGGACTTCACTCGAAATCTAGGAACCGGTTCACTGGTGTTCGGTTTTTCTGTGTTTGTGTTTGTGTCTGTGTCTTTAAAGAGCTCCAGGATCAGATGTCTTTTGTGTGAGTGACCTCGTTAAAATGTGCCTGTGCCTAAAATTGTCTAATATCTCCTCAGGATTGTGGGTTAGAGGCCCCACTGGTGAGATCTGGTTGCTGGGTTAAAGTCTCAAGGCTAGGATTGTGGGAGACAATTTAAAGGGGTCACAGCCACTGGGGCACTCAAAAGGATCGGGTTAGAGTCCTGAGCTCTGGGGTAGGGTCCCAGAAGTACTGGATTGTGGTGTCTGTTCAAGTTTGTCTATAGCTGATCTATTTGTTAAAATCGGCTGCCTGGGGACTGAGTTTCTTGGTGATTGTAACGAACTCTCTAGAAATCACCTTGTTGGTTGTGGCCATCTTGGGAAAAGCCCCTTAAAATGAGGATAATTGTAAACAGCTGGCAAGATCACCTGGGATAATTTAAAACTCCAGTGGCCATTTTGGGCCCTTTGAGCCTCCAAACCAAGGAACAAGGGAAAATCTTTACTCTTTAAAGAGTCAAGGGCTCCACCTTTTGACTGAAAGTTTCCAGAAGCTGTAAATGTTTACAGAGAACAGCAGAATGTGACCAAGCTTGTTTTGTGTCCTGAGGGCTTGCCTTGATAACTGTCAGTTTGTTGGGGGGGAGTTCAAAATACAGTTGGACAGAAATATGGTTTCTCCCTATTTTGCAGTAAGAGATAGTCGGACAGAAATGTGGGTTGCATTCCTGCTTGTGGCTAAGAGTCCTTCCAAGCTGCCGTCAGCCTCAGGCGAATTACATTGGTCATTAGAAGAAAGCCTTGGCCGGGCCTTCATTGTGAGGGCCTTGATTTCAGGGATGCTTGAAATTTTCCGGATCTGATTCTAGCTGGAGCATAAATATACTTTTGACCAGCGATGTCTAGATTCTGAAACAATGGGAAATGCTAATTAGATCCCCACCTGTAGCCCCTTAGGCTGCCTTCTCTCAAATTGGGCTACTTTCAGCTACAAGTAAGTCGTACGAACTACTGAGTACTCATTGTATTTATCCTTCTCCCAGAGACAGCTAGTATTTCTCCTTGTCTCTGTTTTTGTGTGTATGTGTGTCATTTGTCATAAAAAGGCAAAATCATAGAGCAAATGCAGACCTTCCATAAGCCTGTTGTCTGCGGGGCGGGGCGGGGGGGCAGCCCAGTAGACTTTGCTGTGGGCCCACCCATGGAGTGTGCGCATAAGTTGGAAGCTGTTGCTAAGGGCATCTTGGAAGCCAAAAGGGCTGGAATATTGGTGGGCATGGGTCAGGGGGTTAAGAGCCATTAAGGCGCTCACCACCTGAATAAGTCTCTTACACAATCCCCAACCCCGTGGCACATCCCACCTAGGTATTAGCCTGGCTGCGAGAGACCCAAAGCATAGCTAAAACTCTTAATGTGCAAATACGATAGGGGTTTTTTTTTTTTTTGTCTAGAGCCAAGTCTTGAGAGCTTGGCTTTATGAGCTCTCTGGTCCTGAGGGTTCCCAGTCCATCGGGGCCTTCGTCGTCTCAACCTTTGTTCCTTGGTAGTACACTACCGCCTGTGCAGCAGAAGCCTTTGTTTCCTTGGACTATTTCTGGGAGGGAACTTTCTGGATCTTGTGAGAGCTTCTCCTTTTGCACTCTCTTTTGGGGATGCCTCATTCATCCATAGTCAAGCCATAAATGCTTGTAGGTATTGGAATGTTAAAAACTGATAAGCCAAATATGACCCAGAAATTCCATCTTGGAGAAAACTTGAGTGGTTTCTCTGTGCTTTTATGATGTATTTGGACACGTAGATCAACTTACAATGTGATTCAATTTACAACCCAATTTCTGAGAAATGAAGAGCAATTGTCCTTAAGAAAAATCCATGCAAGACTGTAAATGCAGCTCTGGAGGCAGTTCAGGTCACACTCATTTCCCTTATCTCAAAGAGCTTGCCAATGCTCTGAGGAATATCTAGCCCATCACTAATTCCTAGAACTGAAGGGGAAAAAAAAGGAAAACGCAAAAAAGACAGTCATAAGAGTGCCCTCGCCAAAAATCTAGCACCCTGATTGTCTTCTGCACAAATATTAGTAAAAGGCTTCAAAGAAAATTTGGGTTCATAACTAGGGAGGCTTGTACCTGATTCATGGCAGGAACTAAAACAACCGCTGTGCAGTCTCTGTGTATGTGAGTCTCTATATATATGTTATATGTGTGATATTTTACCTCTGCATGGGATTATTTCTAAAGAGCTCTATTCAATTGTCTAAAAGTAAGTGCCCACATAAATTCTAAATGTAATAGAAACTAACCCAAATGTCATTCAAGTTAACATAATAAAGTTAGTCTTTGGTAACCGAAAACTTATTTAAGATTGATGGTTTGCTTAAAATGAGCATGTTCTTAAAGTTACCAGCATTGGCACTGATGCAACATGCAGCCTTTATTCTACGTTTCTTGGTCAAATAAGCTGATGTTATCTCTACCACAAAACTAGTTAGCCAAAATAATAACTTACCATGGTGGCTAA
The DNA here is from genome assembly GCF_021613505.1 of Equus quagga. NCBI lineage: Eukaryota > Metazoa > Chordata > Mammalia > Perissodactyla > Equidae > Equus > Equus quagga. The sequence goes on along the minus strand of NW_025794640.1, from coordinate 3,112 downwards.
TTTTGTCTAATGTCTCATAAACTTTTGTAGGCACTCTAAGTGATTATTGGACACAGGCAAACTGAATAAATGTAAAAAGGATAAAAGCTTTGGGGGAATTCTTTAACAATGATTATGTGTTATGATGTATGTACTCAAAACAACATAAGATGGTGGCAGAGAAAGGGCATTTTCTTACAACTTGCTAGCAAGAGGGAAGATGGCTGACTAATGTCCAAAAGAACCTTCTTAAGAGGGACACAGAATCTTGAAGCAATTATATAGGCCAGTGGGTTAAAGGGGAGGGGCTAGGAATGTTGATCCAGGAGTCACCACACCAGCTCTTTCAGTTGTCATTGATGATGGCTGTCAGTGTAGACTCTCTGCTCAAGGGATCATCACATTCCTGAGGAACTCAAAAGAATGGGGTGATCGTCTTATCGCAGCTGGGAGGTATGTGCACGAGCTGGGGTCATAAAATCTACAGAGCAGGTGGATGTCTTGGGGGGTACACATCCAGCAAGGTTAGTTGATCTGAGGTCATTCAAAGATACAATATGGTTTCTTTTCTACAATATAGCTTCCATTATGTTAAGCTTGTGTTGAGAAAATGGAAAAAAAAAAAACCAAAACAGTCTCATGCTGGCCTCCCAGTATAACATAGCACCTTGTGGACACTAGACATCCCCTAGCTCTGCTTTCTTCTTCTTCTCAGCATGGGTGTCACTTAATTAGTTGATTTTCTCGTTGTCCATCTGCCTCCAGCAGATGAGGAGGAGGAGGAATATTATCTGAGTTGTTTACTCTAGGACCTGACAGACGCAGAGATACCACTCAATAATTACTGGTGGCATGAATACATGAAGTTTTCTGGGGTTATAAAAGATGGTGATTTGCTGACATCCTTCTCCCTCAGCCAGTCACTGTGCAGACTTTTCCCTTCACCTCTCCTCCACCCTTTAGGATCCAACAGCCAGAGTCAATGCATGTCCAGGGAGAACAGAGCAAGAGGTGAATAACTCCCATGGGTAGCAGGAAGGCGAGCTACATTTAAGCCAGGGAAGGTCCTTCCCCGTGGGCATGAACACAGCATGGATGTGTGTGGTGAGAGGATTAGACAGCAGGAGAGGGCAGGGGGCAGATGCAGCAGGAGAGTTAGGCTCACACTTGGACCATGTTCTGATTCGGGGGCTGTGTGGGCAGAGGCGGGGTCTCCAGAGGTCTACGTAGGAAGCATTTAGACAGAGCAGTGAAGCTGGAGGGTTTGGAGGATGGTTTTGAAGATGCATTTGTTTTGCAAGTTCTTTGCCTTATCTCTAGTTCATCCTACCTTGGGCAGCTGGAGGGAGGAACCTGCAGGAGATGATGGGGGTGATATGGCTCTGCCTTTACCTCCCCCCAACACAGTCCTGCTCCTGGGTGTAGAGAGAGACACGACTGCCTCCAATGACATAGAGGTCCACAGGGAAGGAAAGATCTGGATGAAGTCCTTTGGGGGCTTTCAGCACTGATGACATTATAGGGCCCTTCCCCTCTAAAAGTTCCAAAAACTAATACAGTGTAAAGGGTAAAATAAGTATAAAGGACTCCAGAAAATTCTGATTTTCTCTGCAATTAGTTGTGCGTGATATTTTCAGCAAGTTCTTCCACTACCATCACAGCCCTGGAGTATACTTGGTAGGACTCTGGGTCCCATCTTCAAAGCAGAGCCCTGATCCACCTGGACAGTTGTCCAGAGAATCTTGTCTGTAAGGCAGCATTTGTGAAGGTCTGAGCCTTCCCCGGAGCTGAGTTAAGCCCCTCACACAACACACAGCACATAAAGGTAGAAGGGCCCAGGATACTCTTTGTCGTCGATGGAAGCGTGGCCATCGTTGTACCTCTCTCCCTGAATTGGACCTCAACCATGTGACTTTGCATGTCCTCCCATCTGCATGTGGAGTCTACTTCCATAACTCTGGAGTCTACGTGATCAAAAGACTTGCTTCAGTCAATAGAAGACAGCAGAGGGGGCCTCTTATCAGCCTAGACTTCAAGACACCTTGCATGCTTCCTCTGGTTCTCCTGAGACCCTGGATACCATGATGAGAACAAACCAGGATGAGTCTGAGATGAGAAGAGACTCGACTCAGAGATTCCCATTGTCTCAGCCAGAACGCAGCCCCAGTCAACCCAGAAGCTGACTGCAGACGCAGGAGTAAGCTCAGGTGTTCTCGGCTGAATTGTGTCCCCCAAAATTCATATCTTGACATCCTAACCCCTAATACCTCAGAATGTAACGATATTTGGTGATAAAGTCTTTAAAGAGGTCATTAAATCAAAATGAGGTCATTAGGGTGGGCCATAAGCCACGATGACTGCTGTGCTGATGTTAGAGGAAATTTGGACACAAGTGTGCACAGCGGGAAGACAAGGAGAAGACACAGGGAGAAGTCAGCCCTCAGCAAGTGAGAGAGAGAGGCCTCAGAAGAAGTCGACCTCGCTGACATCTTGACCTTGGACTGCCAGCCTGTGTAATTGTGAAAAAAATCAATTTTTATTGCTTATACCACCCAGGCTGTGGTCTTTTGTGATGACAGCCCCAGAGGACTAATACTTGGTAGGTGTGACCAGAAGACTCACTCAGCTGAGCCCAGCTCCTTTTGCCAACCATGGATTCACGAGGTCAGTAGGTGGTGGGTATTTAAGCCACTACGACCTGGGGTGGGGTCTCACAGAGTCAACCGATAAACTTTGAAAGGCCAGAAAATGGCTCAGCATTAATGGAAAACAGAATAAGGTGAATTTCTGATTGAATGTCCCCCATTTTCTCCCCCTGCATACACATCTGCCATATATGGGGACACTACAGTTATCTTCCCATAATTAGGGATCTAGAATCCCCTGTTTCAGCACATACCTGAAACCCCAACACTTCCTTGTAAAAGCATCTCTCATCCCAGGCACGCAAGGCCTCCCCACATCTAGGCCCTGTCGTGCAGTGTCAGTTCCCTCTTGGCCTCCACACACACGTCTCTCCCAGCCACAGTTACACATGGTAATCACTTTCTTAAATGCAGCATGGGTCATTTCTTTATTTTCAGGAAATAATATGAGAGCACTTTCAGAGTTAAAGTCGGCCCTTTATTTCATT
>NW_025794639.1:1676-2491 GCF_021613505.1 Equus quagga | reverse complement strand
GTGGCTGCACCAGTCTGCGCTCCCACCAGCAGTGCAGGAGAGTTCCCCTTCTCTCCACATCCTCTCTCCCACGCTTGTCTCTTGTCTTGTTGGTTGGAGCCATTCTGACCAGAGTAAGGTGACATCTCATTGTAGTTTTCATTTGCACTTCTCTGATGGCTAATGATGTCGAGCACCTCTCCATATGCCTGTTGGCCATCCCTCTATCTTCTTTGGAGAAGTCACTGCTCAGATCTTTTGCCCGTTTATTTAATTGGGTTGTTGATTTTTTTTTGTTGCTGGGGTGTATGAGTTCTTTCTGTATTTTGGGTATTAATTAACCCCTTATCCGATATACGGTTTGCAAGTATCTTCTCCCAGGTGTTAGGTTGCGTTTTGGTTTTGTGGATGGTTTCCTTTGCCGTGCAGAAGATTTTTTTACTTTGATGTAGTCCCATTTGTTCATTTTGTATTTTGTTTCCATTGCCCAGTCAGACGTGGTACTTGAACATAGGCTGCTAAGACTGATGTCAAAGGGCTGACTGCCTATGTTTTCTTCTAGACGTTGCATGGTTTCGGGTCTGACGTTCAAGTAAGACCCGAGGGAGGAGGCTGCAGTTCCCCGAGAGCGAGCTTGGCGGGGACCCTGCAGTCCCTGTCAGCGCACCTTGCGGCTCCGCGAAGGTCCAGAGCATGTGGGCGGGGCCCCAGGAGTTCTCCCAGGAGGGTGTCCCTGTCCCTGTCCGCAGTGCAGTGCACCGCCCGAGGGGGGGGGCGGGGCAGCGGCCTGGGAGCGTCTGGGCGGCGGTGCACGCGCGCGCGCGCGCCAGGAGAGG
>NW_025794639.1:0-1576 GCF_021613505.1 Equus quagga | reverse complement strand
CGCGCGCGCGCGCGCGCGCCAGGAGAGGAGCCCGCGCGGCTGCTGGGCCACCGTCGCGGGAGGCGTGGGAGGCGTCGGCGAGCCGCGCCTGCCTGCGCAGAGCCGAGCCCGGCGGAGTCCGGCCGCGCTCTGCGGCTCTCTCCCGGGCCGGGCTCGTCCGTTCCGCCGGCGTCCGTGGACGCCGCTCCGTGTCCCCGCTGGGCACAGCAGCCCGGGCCCTCCACAGCCACGGCCGCGAGCCTGAGGTGGCCCTCCTGCAGCTCCCGCTCTTCCTGCTCGCCGGACACGGACGACCGGGGCGCCTGCGAAGATGATGCCATCTGCGAGAGGTACCTGGGGGCGTGGGCCTGGGGGCTGGTGGGAGGCGAGCGTGTTTCTGAGGAACAGGCTTGTGCGCCGAGAGGTGCCCGTCAGGTCGCGGGACAGCTGTGCGGCGCGCGGAGCGAGGGGGCTCTCTTCGTGCGCGTCACGCGTTCATGGCACGGGCGGTGTGTGCCGGGCACCTGCCCAGGGGCCAGCCTGGGGATGCGGTGCCCGGGAGTCGGGCGCTGAAGCGGCCCCCGTGGTCTTGGCTTCTTGGAAGGACAGACGCGAAGTCGACAAGGACCCTGGTCTCGATGCGTTCTGAGGAGTGCAGGTCTCCCTCTTTTCGAGGCTACGTTCCGTTGGGGTTTTCCTGAAGCCTGTTGTGCCCCTGAAGCTCAGGCCGGTTCAGGGGAAGCGGCCTGTCGAGGGCCACGTGACGTTTGTGTGCAGAGCCAGTGCTTTCCAAAGCCCTGGACTGTGCGGAAGTCTACCTGTTAGGGGTGCAGTGGGGGCTGTCCGGGGAGCGTTGTGAGCACAGGTATGTGTCCCACACTTGAAAGTCTGGCAAAGAAAGCGTGAGGCTCGAGGGTGCTCCGTTCGTTGCCTCCTTCCACAGAAAGTCCGGAGAGTTGACTTTGGGCCAAGTCCTTCCTTTCCTCTGGTCGGTGCGTGTTCAGCGGTCTGGACACTTGGTGAGCAAGACTGGCAAGGTGTTTGACGTACTGGGCCTCACAGCCTAGTTGGAAAGGACAGATAGGCAGCAACTCATTACCTAGGAGATACGTAAAAAGTATTTCGTGTTGGGTGCTGAGAAATACGGCATTTACTGATAGACTTTGTGGCTTAGGCAGTGATGTTGAAGCTGAGAGCAGATGCCTACAAGAAAAGGAGGACTTGTGCGGGAGAGTGTTGGGACAGGGCAAGGAAGGAGTGTGGCCTGTCAGAGGAGCTGAAAGAGTGCCCTGGAGCCTGGGGCCGCGTGGGGACTGTAGGGTGGGGAAAACACAAGTTTTCGGTTAAGGCTGGCGCTTTCTGTAGGCTTTTGGAGACTGAGCGTGGTGATTGGGAACGTGGACTCTGGAGCCAGACTCTGTCAAATGGGTCCTAGCTCTGCCACCTACGGGCTGTGTGAACCTTGGGCAAGTTACCGTACCCTTCTGTGTGTCAGTTTCCTGATCTGTCAAACGGGGATGATTATCATACACACTCCATAGGTGAGTGTGAAGGTGAGAGGATATTTCATGTCCGTAAAGTACTTAGAGCAGTGTCT
>NW_025794638.1:0-1452 GCF_021613505.1 Equus quagga | reverse complement strand
AAGCCCAGAAATAAAACCACACATCTATGGACAGCTAATCTTCGACAGAAGAGCTGAGGGCCTACAATGGAGAAAAGAAAGTCTTTTCAACAAATGGTGCTGGGAAAACCGGAAAGCCACAGGTAACAGAATGAAAATGGGCCATTCTTTTTCACCATTCACCAAAATAAACTCAAAATGGATCAAAGACCTAAAGCTGAGACTTGAAACCATAAGGCTTCTAGAAGAAAATGTAGGCAGTACACTCTTTGACATCAGTATTAAAAGGATCTTTTCGGACACCATTCTTCTCAGACAAAGGAAACAATACAAAGAATAAACAAATGGGACTTCATCAGGCTAAAGAGCTTCTTTAAGGCAAGGGAAAACAGGACTGAAACAAAAAAACAACCCACTAACTGGGAAAAAAATATTTGCAAGTAATACATCTGACAATGGCTTAATATCCATAATATATCAAGAACCCACACAATTCAACAACAAAAAATTAAGCAACCTGATCAAAAAATGGGCAGGAGACATGAACAGACATTTCTCCAAAGAAGATATATGGATGGCCAATAGGCACATGAAAAGATGTTCATCATCGCTGTGCATCAGGGAAAGACAAATCAAAACTACACTAAGATATCACCTTACACCCAGCAGAATGACAAAAATAACTAAAACAAATAGTAACAAATGTTGGAGATGTAGTGGAGAAAAAGAAACCCTCATACACTGCTGGTGGGAATGCAAACTGGTGCAGCCACTGTGGAAAACAGTATGGATATTCCTCAAAAACTTAAAAATAGATCTACCATACGATCCAGCTATTCCACTGCTGGGTATCTATCCAAAGAGCTTGAAGTGAGCAATTCCAAACGTACCATGCACCCCAATGTTCATTGCAGCATTATTTACAATAGCCAAGACGTGGAAGCAACCTAAGTGCCCATCAACAAATGATCAGATAAAGAAGATGTGGTACATATATACAATGGAATAGTACTCAGCCATAAAAAGAACAAAATCACCCCATTTGCAACAACATGGATGGACCTTGAGGGAATTATGTTAAGTGAAATAAGCCAGATAGAGAAGGACAATCTCTGTATGACTCCACTCATATGAGGAATTTAAACATGTGGACAAAGAGAACAGATTAGTGGCTACGAGGGGAAAGGTAGGGTGGGGGGTGGGCACAAAGGGTGAAGGGGTGCACCTACAACATGACTGACAAACAATAATGTACAACTGAAATTTCACAAGATTGTAACCTATCATTAACTCAATAAAAAAAATTAAGAATAGAAATGGACGAAAAACAAGATGAGAAATGAGTTAACCAAAGTGAGTAAAGAGATAAAAGAAAACTTAAATAGCAATATATACAAATATTGAATCAATATGCTGTACATCTGAAACGAATATAATGTTCTATGTCAGTTATGCCTCAATAAAAATGCTTTA
>NW_025794637.1:0-3807 GCF_021613505.1 Equus quagga | reverse complement strand
CTTCACAGGGAAAGGAGCAGAGACACACTGTTCTGCCTGGGTCTCAGTACGCCCAAATAGGGGGAAGCACCCCTTGAGGGCCGATGGAGGTGAGCAGGAAAGGAACCCCCAAGCCACACTGGGCACCCCCTGGGGTGGAGCTCCGTGGGGACCAGTGGCAGGCCAAGGCTGTCACCCTGTCTGGAGCTTTTTGGCCCCTGTGTGGTCCTGCCTGGGTTCTGCTGGGTTCCAGCAGATGAGGGGACCCGGGCCAGCTGAGTGTGGTTCAGGCATTCTCCATCCCTCTGCCTGGAATGGCCACCTGTCGCCTGACAGCCAGGAGCCAGGTCCCGGAAGGACTATCGAGGACTCCTGGGCCTCCACTGAGGTCCCAGAGGGGGCCCTTTGCTGAGCATCTGGACTGGGAGCCTGCTGAACTAATGCACTTCACAAAGTGGACTGGAAGGAGTTCTTTACACACATGTTGTCAGGTTTGGTACCATGTGGCTTCACCTCCCAACCACGACTGACTGGCCCATGGACTGGTCCATACGGCACCAACATCCTATGAGGTGGTCCAAGCAGAGAAGTCTACCTTCAAGTTGTTCTCCATATTGGATGTTGACTGGCCAATCCATCCAGCTTGTTTCTCTCTTGCAGAGTTTGAATGCAAAGTCCGAAAGAGGAACACAGACGGACAGTAGAGCAGCCCACGGGCCAATGAACAAACTGAGAAATAACAAAATCAGAAGCCTTCAGACAGAAGAATCTGTTGATGACCTTCTTTAATCCCGACCTCAGATGTCTTACCTTTCCTTGACGAAGCAGTAGACTGTCACCATGACAGAATTCCAGTCGATTTCAAAATCCAAGGGAGCAAATGCCCAGGCAGGTTTAGGAACAATTCAATACGGTGTGGCTGCCTCTCAAACTTTAACAACTTTGTAACAATTTACTTCGGGCTACCGTGAAAGAATCTGCCCTCCATCCTTCTCTACCCTGCTCTGAGCACTGTGAGGTTGTCCTGTATGCACTGCATTATCAGCCCCATCTTTTGCCCTGTCTCCCAACTGAGTTTCAAAATGGTAGCCGTGAAAGTCTGAGAAGAAGGATAGAGGAGAGAGAGATGGGAAGCTCCCCCTTTCCCCAAGGGACTGCACATTTGGGCAGTGGTTGCATTCTTTTGTCAGGCAAAGCCCCTTTCCAGGTTCCTGTAACTATTCCATCCCGTTTCCCCTTCAACCCAAGGATTGATAAGAGTTCCCTCCTATTGCTGCTTCCAGGGGGTCCCACCATCTTTTGTTGGTTTCTCTTAGCCCTGCTGTGACATTGTGATTTATAGTGAGAAATATATATTTTGTCTTCATCCTATTTCTGGCACAAAAGCTCGTAAAATCCTTGGAATTTCCTGAGCAATAAGAGCAATGGGAGCATCTTTTGTTATATTTGGTTTCTTGTCCTCAGTTCCTGAGCCAGAAAGGTGAAATGGGTGTCTTGTTATTCATAACAAGCCCCTTTCCAGCACAACTGGGTTTATGTTAATGAGGTGACCTTGGGAGAGTACTTAAGGGAGTCTGGTTGCCGGTGGAGCCAGGCTAGTGATCAGAGGGTTGGAATTTTCAGTCCCTCTCCCTAATCTCCAGGGAGGGAAGACGGGCTGGAGATTGAGTTCAATCACCAATGGCCAATGATTTGATCAATTCAATCAATCAATGCCTATGTAATGAAGCCTCTAGAAAAATGCAAAAGGATGGGTTCAGAGAACTTCTGGGTTGGTGACCATGTGGAAATTCAGGGAGAATGGCATACCTGGAGAGGGCATGGAAGCTCCACACCCTTTTCCATACCTTTCCCTATGCATCTCTTCCATCTGGCTGTTCCTGAGTTATATCCTTTCATAATATACCAGAAGTCTAGTAAGTAAAACGTTTCTCTGAGTTCTGTGAGCCACCCTAGTGAATTAATAGAACCCGAGGAGGGGGTCATGGGAACCTCCAATCTACAGCCATTCAGACAGAAGCACAGGTGACAACCTAGGCTTTTGACCGGGTTCTGAAGTAGGAGGGGAGGCGGGCTGGTGGGACAGAGCCCTTAAACTATGCTATCTCCAGGTAGACAGTGTCACAACTGAGTTGAATTGTAGGATACCCAGATGGTGTCATAAATTGCTTGAATGTGCAGGGAAACCCTCCACACACATTGGAATTGGGTTTAGAACCCCTTTTACTTGCTTCCACGTATATAAATAGTTTTTTTCATTAAACTTTCTTCATTTAATCCATCTGACCAGACCAGGTGCTTCTCTCCAAGTTGCCAACTGATACACACCCTGGCACTATACTGGCTCTCCCTGTTCTAACACAAAGCCAAACTTTTCTCACTGTCATGGAAGAGGAAGCCACGTTTCAAGAAAAGAAGGAAACATCCCTCTTTACCAACATGCAAGCTTGACACACAAAACACAAATGCTACTTCCTCTTTCGCCAATCATTTAAACACAGTTGTTTCTTAGCAAACTTCCCATGCCTTGAAGTAGTGGTATTTGGTAGGAGGACTGGCTGGAAATATGGCGAAGTTGTTCCACCCAGCAAGAATGGGACACAAGAAATCAAGCAGAGCCCAGTAGTTCTGCCCCATCAGAATGGCAGCCTAGACTTGATGCTGAAATGGGTCTAGTTAGCTGCTCATACAAATGGAAATCAACTGAATCTTGCCCTTAGAATATACTGTCACTTTTGGTTCAAATAAACCTCTCATGCCAAGTGTGCTTGGTGTCTGAGAGGCTTAAAAAATGGCCTCACAGGACGATTGTTGCACAACATTTTGACTGTCCTAAAAGCCACCGAATAGTACACTTTAAAATGGCTAAGGGGCTGGCCCAGTGGCCCAGTGGTTAAGTTTGCACATTCTACTTCGGCAGCCTGGGATTTGCTGGTTCGGATGCTGGGTGCGGACCTATGCACCGCTTGTCAAGCCATGCTGTCGCAGGCGTACCACATATAAAATAGAGGAAGATGGGCACAGATGTTAGCTCGGGGCCAGTCTTCCTCAGCAAAAAGAGGAAGATTGGCGGCAGATGTTAGCTCAGGGCTAATCTTCCTAAAAAAAAATTATAAGAAAATAAAAATAAGAAACATAAATAAAATGGCTAAAGTGGTGAATTTTATGTTATGTGACTTTCATCTTTTTTTTTTTTTTTAAAGATTTTATTTTTTCCTTTTTCTCCCCAAAGCCCCCCCGGTACATAGTTGTGTATTCTTCGTTGTGGGTTCCTCTAGTTGTGGCATGTGGGACGCTGCCTCAGCGTGGTCTGACGAGCAGTGCCATGTCCGCGCCCAGGATTCGAACCGACGAAACACTGGGCCGCCTGCAGCGGAGCGCGCGAACTTAACCACTCGGCCACGGGGCCAGCCCCTATGTGACTTTCATCTTATTAAAAAATGATAAATAAATTTCTGGTCCTATACAGGTTTAGACAGGGAACCTGGTTGATCTGTTTGGGTTTTGGCAAAGTCATATCTGTTACTCATGGATTTTGCTGAACGTTAATTTACATAAAATCCAGACAGCATTGGATTTTCGTTTGATCTCTGTGGTGATCACGTAGTTATTAAAACATGCAAAATGCTGGCAGGAAGAGCAGGATGTGTTGCAATTTATGCAAAAAATACGGATATTAATTCCAAAAATGTCTTGACTGAAGCTTTCTAAATTTCTTTTTTATTTTATGTGGAAATAAAATCACAGGGTAGGCTAAAGATGTTTAGGAACTACATATAATGCTATTGAGAAAATATCAGAATGGACAAGGAGTAAGAAATCATAATT
>NW_025794636.1:0-1340 GCF_021613505.1 Equus quagga | reverse complement strand
AACCTCACAGAGCATTGGATCTCAGCCTCCAGAGACCGTTCATTGCTGGGCTTTATCACATGTATCTAGAAAACTCATGTCTGTGAGAATGTCAGTCTTTCCCTGCTTGGCCAAATGGGATCTCCATCTCTCATGCAACTACAGTCCTGACACGGGAAGCTCAAATCATTTCTTTATAGGACTTAATTCCTTCCTTCCTCCATTATAGCTCTTAATATTACTAAGTTGAGCACATAGGAGAGAATAATCTGGTCAGTGAATACGTAAACACTGGCTAGAAGAGACTGGGCTAGAAGAGCTACGAGTATCTTCAATACACAGTTTTTGACAGCCAAAACCAGAAACACAAAAATCTAAGAGGGAACAGGTTAATTAATTTGGTCCTGCTATGTGATGGCAGGTACAGGATTATTAATCATGATGATACTGGTCCCAGTGTAAAGTACACACTCATAACTGGGGAAAGGTATCCAGCTGAAACTTAAGACATAGATTCTGTTCTCAGATTTTCTAAATGTAACTGCTCTTAGAGTTCATGACATTTTAGTGTCTTGGGTTTTTCATCAGTAGAGGCAAGAGTATGAAGATCACTTCTTAAGCATGAATATCTTAAAGAAATATAATCTACATAAAAACTTAATAATATGTTGTAATCCCATATAAATATGTTAGCTATTTTTATTGAAGAACATTGCATGTTCCCTAACTGGGTATTATAAAAGAAACAATTTGCCTTTTTAGGTTAAAATTGTGCTTATCAGCCCTGCTCTGATAATGCTCACAAAAAAAGGGGGGGAGGGGCTGGCCCCGTGGCCGAGTGGTTAAGTTCGCGCGCTCGGCTGCAGGCGGCCCAGTGTTTCATTGGTTCGAATCCTGGGCGCGGACATGGCACTGCTCGTCAGACCACGCTGAGGCAGCGTCCCACATACCACAACTAGAAGAACCCACAACGAACAATATACACAACTATGTACCGGGGGGCTTTGGGGAGAAAAAGGAAAAAATAAAATCTTTAAAAAAAAAAAGGGGGGGGGGAATCAGGACTTTTACTTGAGAATGCATTTTTAATTTATAAATCAAGAGTTTCTAGAAAAGAGGAAATTTCCCTCCCACTGAAATGGAGCAGAAACAAAGAGACATTTGTGAATCATAACCTGCCCAAAAAATCCGATGTGATCAAGCATCTCATAAAGTGAGAACATTAGTAAGACTGACAGTGCCCTTAAGCAGCAACAAAAGGCATGTGGGTAAATAAAATGATTCCTTATTTTCTTCTATTTCAATTAGTATTTGGACATGTTTTTGGGAAGACAACTAAAAATCAGATATTATTGCAAAGT
>NW_025794635.1:0-5672 GCF_021613505.1 Equus quagga | reverse complement strand
AGGTTACTAGACAAGCAGAATAAACAAGACTTAAGTCCTTGCCGTCCCCATTAAGAGTTTCTAGAGATAAAGTAATCCCGCTTTACTCCTGGTGCAGAGAGGGAGACACCCCCACAGATGGAGACTTCCTTCACAAATGCAAATGTCTCTCATCAAAGGACAAGCAAATTCCACTCCTCAGAGCCTCCTTCCCATCTGCAGTCTTTAAAAGTAACCAGCCTAAAATAATCCTCATCATCAACCCTCCCTGAACCCAGTTGGCCCTGAAATCTTTTGGGGATATGGACGGTGGTCAGTCTTCTGTAACTGATTCCAGCTGTACAAGGTCGTAGAGCTGTCCCTAAATGGGCTGTAGATACAGGTAGGAAGTTCAGCGGACCAGAAGGTTGTGCCTGTGGAGTCCAAGGCTGACAAGGTATACAGATCCTCTGGAGAGGAGAGAATCATTTGATGAGAAGTGGTCCAGGGGGTGAAACTTTGTTGACATGTGGAAGACAAACAACGAAATAGACAACAAATTATAATAAGAAATACAAGCAATATGATTAACCCAATGAATAAAGCTTTGATAGTAGTCCGGAGACCTGGACCTGACCAAGAGTTCAACCAATCATTTAGAGATAGGGTAGGGTCAGACGTGGATTTAATTTGGTGGCTCACATCAGATAGGAAGCCAGAGATATTGTGATCATAGTCAGGAATATAAACACAACATTCGGTTTTTATAATGGCACAAGTGCCCCCCTGTGCTGCTGTCAAGACATCCAGTGCCATTCGGTTTTGGAGGACTGCCTTATGCATTTGGGATACTTCTAAATCAAGCAGTGAAAGGCTATGTTCTGTATCATTTAATGCCTTCATAGTAAATTTGTTTAGAGCTTCCATGTGCCAGATGATACTTTCAATTCCTAATTGGGGAAGGAAAATTGAGGCAACATAGTCATACCAGAGGAAGGCAGAGCGGGTCTAGTGCTGTTGCAGGTTGGGTAGGTTAGCAGGAGGAGATATAGTAAATGTAGTTCTACCTTGCATCCAGACGAAACCTAGGGTGCATCATCCAATCCATCAGGGAACAGCCAAGGCCATAAGTTGGAGCCATATAACCACTGAGTGCCATTAGGGGCTAACCAACATGTGCTGGGCCGTCTATCCCAGTCAGTGAGTCAGTCCCAAACCAATCAGTATTTTTTAAGGCTATGATATGAGAACACATATAACGGGGAATTTTTCCCATAGGTTGGGTGCCATTAGGCCACGTATCACAGGTGTGATTGGTTTGTTCCCAACATAGAGTGGCCTTTTGACTGAGGTGACCACTAGTAGGAGTGAGCCAAATATATTCGTCCCAAATTTGATATAGTCTAACCTGTGTGTATCGATAAGTTGGGGACTTTACCTTTGGAACTTGTTGTTTGTGATCCACCTGTGACAAGGCAAATCTAGTTAGTATTTGGGCAGTAGTATTGAAGGAAAAGGTTTGATTGTGGCCAGGGAGCTCCCAGGTATCAGAGATGGATGGCCACAAGGAGATATTATTATTAGTAATAGATGAATCTTGTAGAAGAGAAGAGCTAGAATCTAATATCCATGAATGTGTGCTATAGCTTCTACTGAAACATAACTTTTCTCTCTAAAATCACCCTCATTTTTACAAAAGATAGCTAAATTAAGATAAAGTGGTTTGAAAAATAAGTCTAGTTTCAATAAAACTTGGTCCAAGTATTTACATAAATGCAGCAAGAACAACAATTGATTATACAGGCTCTTTTAAATCTGCTTTGCTGGAATTTTTTCATGAGGAATCTTAGATTGAACTGTAAAGGCCTCTTGAGACCAGAAAAGCCAAGTCAAGGACTTGCCATCAGATTTTGCCTGCAATACCTACAGATTTGGGTGGACTCCTCTCTTCTAGAGGTCCCCCCAAATATTCTGAGGTTCCTTGCACCTGCCAAATAAGCAAGCTTCCTTACTTACAGGGTAAGATTGCCAGAATCTCTGTAAACGAGGTACCAGGCCAATATTTCCAAGTGGCTTTATTTCCAGAAAGTCCACCTTATTCCTCAAAGGCAGTATTGTCATATCTGAGCCTGTATGTTTCTCAAATATGACATTCCAGTCAAAGCTTTGGTTAGATAACCAATGTGTCCAATTGTGTCCTGTTATAAGGAGAAGAGATTCTTATTGAACTTATGCAAATATTGCCATGAAATAACCATACTCACAAAGAGTTTCCAAATTCTGGAGGGATCAGGTAGGGAGAAAAAGATAAATGTTTCAGTTCTGCTCATAAAGGTATAATTTCATTAAATTGCTGTAAGTCATAGTTAGCATAAGAGAAAACATTTCCTTAAATCTGAGAAAACAAAACAACACATCAAAACTCAACAATATTTCAAACAGAAGTCATAAAAAATTATAATCCTCTTCATCAGTTCACACAGTCCTGTATAATTGATTGTTGAGATTAATCTCCTGTTAGCAGATTTATGAGCTCAGTTTCTCTGTCAGAATTCTGTAATTTCTCACCCTGTTCAGTTTTACAACCTGAAAGTTTATCAGAAACCTGTAGTTTAGGACCTTGTGTCAGAATCCTTTCCAGGAATTTCTTGGAAGATGAAACATATTTGTAAAAGCAAAAAGCATAAGAATAAAATAGCAACTATCTGTAAATGGACAAAAGATTCAAAAGGGCAATTGACAAAGAAACTTGGCTACTTCCGTGACATACAACACTTCTAGATAATAAGTGGAATTATGACCAATAACCAGGACAGATTAGAATTTTAGGAATGCTATATAATTTTAAGACATCTATATTAATAACATTCACCCACATAATACCACCTAAGAAAGTTTATCATCACTTATTTGACAATGCTTCCCACGTAATTTAATAGAGGGAGAAGCTTGTCAAAAATACCAAAAGATTTTAAAACACTTGTTCAAATAGGAAACAACACTCACTGCGAAACAATGCTCAGGTATCTATTCAAAGTGACAATGGAAACAGTCAAAAATCTTGAGTGATCTCAGCCATTATTTTAACAAAACACATTTGGCTTTTAGGTAAACTTAGACCAGGTCAAAAAGTTCCAAGATAATCATCCTTTGAGAGAAAACCAAATTTCAACTTCTGCACCAGCTTATTTTTAAAATTAAAACTCATTTACTTAGTTGGATTTACTTTAATCTTAGCCAACTTGACCAGGCATAAAGCTCCTTTCTGAATTTCTTTCACAAACCTTCTACAACTTTCTTTTTACATTCAGAATTTGTCCCATGCTTGCTTTCTTACTTTATAGTACTTTAGGACAAATTTATCTTTCTTAACTGAACAAAAATACTTCCATTCTTTATACCCTCTTTACTGAAAACATACATTTTAACTTCCTTGTATACAGAGCTGTTTTCCTTATTAATTCCCAGTAGCTTTAATTATATATGTTAATTAGAACTTTTAACCCTTAATAGACCCTAGTAAACACTAAAAAGGTAAGCAATTATGAATTGTCTTTTATATCAGCATTCTAAACACTTTTCCTAATTTCTAGAAAGTCCCTAATTTCAAGTCCCGCTCAGCCTGGGCACTTTGTCTCTGAGCCAGCACAAGGTGAGGCAGGGAAGCAGGAGGCAAAGGCCTGGAACTGGCTGGAGGCTGGGGCTCCCAGCACTGGGGTTGAGAGTTAAGTCCCTGGCAAAAGGTTTTCAAGTTTTCGATTTTAGAGAAGGTCCAGGTTCTGCTCAGGTCCAGCCTGAACTTAACCTTGACTTGGTGACAACAGAGGAGGTGATGAACAAGGCAGACAAAGAAAGGAAAAGAAGAGATCAAATCTCGCCCTCATGGCCTCTTCCAGAGGGTTATCAAGATAAGAGTCACACAACAGTTCCCATGCCTGGCACACAACCCCAGCAAGACAGTTCACAGAATGAATCAAAGGTCTCCTACCCTCATAGCCCATGCAGTAGGTGATTAAAATACTCAGTGAGTCAACTGTCAAGACTTGGGGTCGCCGGGGTAATCAGGCCTGCAAACCCAAAGTTGGGGCTCCCAGAGGTGGAGCCTTTTACTCATTAAAGATTTCTTTGTTTCCCAGTTGCAAAGCTCAAAAGGACACTGAAATGGCCACTGTAACTCTAAGAGAGATGAAAGAAACGGGTCCATTACCTTGAAAATCCTCCCTGAACCTAGGGCAGCATCCTCCCCTTGTTCCTCCTGTGGAGTTCCTATAGCAAGGGGTGATGGGGTGTCCCCTGGCATTGCATCCCTTGTATACCTTTACTATTATGCCTGGCAGTAACAGGTGCCTGGTGAATGGTCCCCAAGATAAAAGAAGTTTAAGAGAGATGAAAGAAAAGGATCCATTACCTTGAAATCCTCCGTGTTGGGGTTCCTATAGCAAGGAATGATTAGGGTATCCCCCTGCATCGCATCCCTTGTATACCTTCCCTATTATGCCTGGCAGTAATAGGTGCCTGGTGAGTGGTCCGTGAGAGAAAGCATCCATTACCTCAAAATCCCCCCTGATAGGGTTCCTATAGCAAGGAATGATGAGGGCACCCCCCTGCATTGCATCCCTTGTATATCTTCCCTATTATGCTTGGCAATAATACGTGCCTGGTGAATCGTTCCTGAGATAAAAGGATAGAGAAAAACAGCGAGGAATTTTCCGCCAGTCTAGGGGACATTCTACCCAATTGCATCCTGGAGCCATTCTCCCAAGAAGGGGTTCCCATAGTCAACCAAAGGTTAGAGTTTGGTACTTTCCTTGAACCAGAGTCCCACTTGGGACTTTCCTGCGGTTTGGAGTGTGGTCAGGAGCCATATGGAGGGATACCAATCCAGCCTTAGGAAAAGAAACCTTCCAAGGGAGTCTTGGAGATTGGAGACCATCCTAATGACTTAAGTGGTCGACCCACACCCATGTAAAATTTATATATTACAGATAGGATTAGGAAGGAATGGATTAATTCATTCTACATCACCTTCAGGCTTAAGGTACTGATTCTCTTCAAGCTGAATGCCATGATTTGCCCCATAGAGTAGCCATGGGCAGGAAAGGTGGATTCATACTGCTGTCCAAGAAATTTCCCAATGGAGAAGTGAATTTAGATCCATCCTTGAAAAAGAGAAAGGCACAAGGAAAAAAGGGCACTTAGCAGAGCTTGAGCTCACAAGCTGATGAAGCAAGATCCCCGTATGGGCTGCCAGAAATGATGCAGGGTTGGCGAGTCAAGGAGTCAAAAGAAAGATTTCTTGGACTCTCAAGGTCTGGCACTAGTGCTCTTTTATTTAGAGAATAGCGTGGAATAGCATGGGGACAGGACCCATGGGCAGTAAAATGCTGCTGCCGGCATGGGGACAGGACCCATGGGCAGTGAGAACTGCTGCATGGGGACAGGACCCATGGGCAGTAAGAGCTGCTGCAAACATGGGTTGAGGGTAGGGCTAAATTTAAGGCACAGGTATGTGAGTTATCTCTTTACAAGACAAAGGAAAGAATATGTAAAAAAAGTTGTTAAAATGGTATCAGTGCAGGTGGAGTCTGGTTATTGGGTGGTCCTATAACTTTAGATAAGAATCAGACTGGGTTAAGTCAGGATGTCTTATGCTTCCCAGAAGATGTGGGTGGTGGGGGGAGTCAGCTACATGAGGTTACTAGACAAGCAGAATA
>NW_025794634.1:4246-5521 GCF_021613505.1 Equus quagga | reverse complement strand
TTGGGAAGAAAGGCCCCGGGCCATGGTCCTCAGATTTCAGCTCAGAAAAAACTCACCCGAATTTTCATTTACAGATTGGTTATGGATTATTTTCGTCGACAATTGCTATCATTGATTTGGAGGATTATCACTTGGACACTTGAAATTTTTGGCCCATTCTTTCCTTCTACCAGCACGTCTCGGCAGCTTCCCCCCGCTGGGTGTTCCCGGGAACACAGACATTTCAGATTTGCCCCAGGAAGGCATAACTGAGAAGCCAAATTTGCTACAGAAAAAGGGAAAAGAAATCATTGGCTGTTTTTTAAAGTGGAAGCAAAAATGATCTTTATTGTTGCTATTGTTATTTTGGTGTCTGAGCTTCTTGCTTTGCAGTGTGGAAGGAACTGACTTCACTTTCCTGCCAGGCTTTGTGAGGCTGTTTCATGTAGAATCAGAACAGAAGAGGGAACCTCCCCTTGCAGAGCTGCCCTCACTGTTCCCTGGGCTCCACAGGACTCTGTCCCCGACTTCAGCCCTCACACCAGCTCCTACTTCTGTGTCCTCTCTCTTGGCAGGGAATGAGACCATGCCTTTAGTAACCAGACAGACTTGAGTTTGAATCCTGACTCCACTACTTACTTGTTGGGTGACCCTGAGCAAACTTCAGAACTTCTGAGTCTCATTTGATGAGCTGTCAAATGGTGATAATAGTAACTGGAAGCATTTTTGTAAAGATTTTGGGGCAACAGGTACATATTGCATGGTACACAGCAAGTACACAATAAATGGTAGCTCTTGTAGTCAAGATGTCAGCTGGAGCCTCTAGGCCTCTTGAGATGGAGGTAAGATCTCTTAAATCTTAGCACACATGGGGGAGTGCAAGATTTCCCAAGATTCCTGCAAATGCACAGAAGGCTTTTGTTCCAAGGGTCAATCATATCTGACTTAGAACTCAGCTTCCTCTTGCTTGTGGGTTGTCTCACACGTGTGCCCTCTCTGATGGGTCACAGCAACTCAAATATGAAACTCAGCTCCTTCCTTAGTTTCTGCAAAACTGCACTCCACAAGATTTGGGGAGGAAATCCAGGAAGAGTTTCCGTCTCAGAAATACAGGCTTAGCAGCTTCAAATGGAATCTTAGACATTCCTACTCTGAAAATGCCTGCCAGCCACCCTCCACCAGGGCATTTTTGTGGACTCCTTCACCCCTCACAGCGCCCTGTCGTCACACAGCCTCCCTGGCTCCGCTTTCTGTACTCCCTTCCCTCAGAGCAAAGTGTATCTTCCCTTTTTTTCC
>NW_025794634.1:0-4228 GCF_021613505.1 Equus quagga | reverse complement strand
TTTTCATTTTTTGGGCTTCTGCCCATAGTTTTAGCTTAAGCAGCTTACCAAACTATTTCCTGGATCAAAGATCATCTTTCCCTAGGAGAAATCCCAGTGGCAACTATAATTTTTACTCCCCTCACCCACATTATTATTGTTTTTTACTTTATTATAGGATAAAGCACAAAATTCTTTTTGTCTACCTAAAAAATCCAAGTGACAATTTAAAATGGATACTAATATGAACTCAGTGGATTATGTAGATTCTAATCTATACATGGAAATCAATAGCTCTGCTATACACCTCCAATCACTAATTAGAAATTTGTTGCAAAAAATACTGCATTTACGATGGCAACAAAAGCTTATAAATAAACTTAACAAGAAATGTACATGGGGACTGTCCCCGTGGCCGAGTGGTTAAGTTCGCCTGCTCTGCTGCAGGCGGCCCAGTGTTTCATTGGTTCGAATCCTGGGCGCGGACATGGCGCTGCTCATCAAACCACGCTCCAGCAGCGTCCCACATGCCACAACTAGAAGGACCCACAATGAAGAATATACAACTATGTACTGGGGGGCTTTGGGGAGAAAAAGGAAAAAAAAAAAAAAGAAATGTACATGAATAGTATGAAGAAAAAAATGTTATCTTTATTGAAAAGCTTAGAAGAACCACTGGCCATTTTGCTGAGAGGCGTTCCCTTTCATGTGTTGTGCTCTCTACCAGCTTGTTGCCAGGAACTCAATACAACAAAAGTAAGTGGAAAATGGTCTCTGCTTTAAAAACCTTCCCCTGACTTTCTCCATTAATATCCCTCCCTCTGTAGGTGCATAGTTATCACTCTGTCCGATGTGCCACGTATCAGGGCAAGGTGTTCTGTTTCAGAAAACAGCCAACTTACACACTGCCGTATGCAGAACTTGGTGAGAGGATGGTGTTCGAGGGCAAGTCACTTCTTGCTGGCACAGCGTTGGAAGAGAAGTGAGCAGTGGAGAGATGAGGACACAGAGCCCCGGCTTGCAGTTGGAACCGTGGATTGAAGTCCAGGGCTTGAATACCAGCACTGGGCCCTGGGGGAGTCGCTGAGCCTCAGGTTGTTTTGTTTATCCATAAAATGAGGACGGTAATTGTGTCCCCATTACAGGGATGTGCTGGGACTCGGGTAGATCAGTGAGGGTGAAAGAGCCTGCTGGAGGAAGTGCTGCATCCGTGGGGTCAGGCCGGAGCCTTGCAGGTCCACGTGCAGAAACCCTGCCTGACCCAGCTAAAACAAAAGGGAATTTATGCATTTGCTTAACTGAAATATCCATAAATATTCTCTGGGCTTCTAGCTCCAGGCACCTGTCTCCTGGGGCTCCAGCAATGCCATCCAGATTGGCTTCTCTCCATTTTCCCACAGACTTTCTATTTTGTCTCTTAGTAGGAGACATGAATTAACAAATGCCCACTAAAATGAGGGAAATACTCTCCAGTCCCCCCCACTCCCTGTCGACTTACATCAGGTCTTTACTCACTGATGTTACTTCCAGGGCCTTGGGCCTGTGAGTTTGAGACCCATAATTAGTCTCAGAGTTGGGAAGAAGGGAGCTCTCAGCCCAGCCCTAGCCTTGTTCCCTAAACACTGGTTTTTAGCCAGTTCCTTTTCTCCTCGCACCAGGAAATGAGGGAGCTGGGCACTTGAAAGACAAATTCTTATTTGGGAGGTGGACAGGAGACATACAGCAGGGCCACATTTAGTAAACACAGATGGAACTGAAGTGGACGTCCCCGTCCAGCCACTGGCTCAAGTTGGTAGTGGTCATAATCCTTATTTGCAAAGGAAGGACTTCTGGCTTTTCCGTTTGGTGGAAAAGACAATCCTACTACTCAAGGCAGGCAGGCAGGAAGGAATAGAAACTAGTCTCTGCTCTAAAAAACATTCCCCTGATTGCTGAAGGAAAGAAAGGAAAATAAGAAGAAGGAAGGTGGGGCCGGTCCCGTGGCCGAGTGGTTAAGTTGGCGTGCTCGGCTTTGGCAGCCCAGGGTTTCGCTGATTCAGATCCTGGGCGTGGACATGGCAGCACTCATCAGGCCACGCTGAGGCGGCATCCCACATGCCACAACTAAAAGGACCCACAACTATGATATACAACTATGTACTGGGAGTATTTGGGGGAGAAAAAGCAGAAAGAAAGAAAAAAAAAGATTGGCAACAGTTGTTAGCTCAGGTGCCAATCTTAAAAAGAAGAAGAAGAACATCGCAAAGAATAAAACCCCAGGACCAGATGGCTTTCCTGGGGAATTCTACCAAACTTTCAGAGAGGATTTAATACCTATCCTTTTCAAGCTATTCCAAAAAATCTTTTTTTTTCTTACTTCCCTGAGTATTTTTTCCTTATCTTTCCTTTTTGCCAATTTTACTACTATGTGCCTTGGGGTAGCTCTTTTTACATTGACAAATCTAGGAGATGTAAAACCCTCCTCTACACACATTTCTCCGTTGATCCCTAGATTTGGGAAGTTCTCTTCAATAATTTCGTTAAGCACACTTTCTGCTCCATTTTCCTTCTCCATATTCTTGGGAATTCCTATGATCCTTATGTTTTTACTCTTCATTGAATCCATTATCTCTCGGAGATTTTCCTCATTTTTTTTAATTCTTAGTTCTCTTTTTTCCTCTGTCTGGAGCCATTCAGCCTGTCTATCTTCAATTATGTTAATTTGCTCTTCTATGGTGTCTACACGGGCATTCAGGGAATCCGTATTCTGTTTTATCTGGTCCATCGTGTTTTTCATCTCAAGTAATTCTGTTTGATTCTTCTTTATGATTTCAAACTCTTTTGTGAAGTAACTCCAGAACTCGGCTTGTTTCTCTATCTTTCTCTCTACCTCATTGAGTTTTTTGATTATAGCTGCTCTGAACTCATTATCACTTAGTTTACCTGCTTCCAAGTCCTCAGGACTTAATTCTGTGTTTTTATTGTTTTCCTTCTGGTCTGGGGCTTTTATAAATTGCTGGATGGTAGAGGAGCGGTTTTTTCTCATGGTGGTAGAATTCGGTTGCAGTTACAGCCTATGGCCACTAGATGGGGGTCGAGGGCGGCGTGTTAGCTCTCCGCCTTGGGGCAAGATGGCTGCGCCCACTGGCTTTGCCGGCGGGGAGGGGCTGTTACTCACACACGCCGGTCTGGGTTCAGATCAGTTCTGTTCTCTGGTCTCCCAAGGCCCTTGGTTTATGGGGTCCCCGCGGACGGAAGCTTTCCCCCCGTCAGTGGGTCTCCACTGACTCAGCGGCAGGAGTCCTGGATGATCCCCCGGTCGTGTGGCCCCTCCCCCACTCCTTCCCGACCCACGCGGCAGCGATCGCAGACTCTAGGGGAGGGAGCGATGTTCTCTCCTACCGTTCCAGCGCCTCTGAGGCCGTAAGTAGGGTTTATGATCTCCGCCTTCTTGGTATTGTAGGTCTCTAACGAGCTGGCATTATGTTTATTCTCTGAAATTCAGTTCTTCCAATCTTTTGTTGTATTTTAGAGGGGAGAGAATCCCAGGTCAGCTCACCCCACCATTTTGCTCCGCCCCTTCTCCTGTTTCCAGTTTTTAAACTTATTTTTATGACATAAAAGTCAGATAGGCTCGTTAGAAATAACAGAAAGCTGTAAAGAAGCTGGAAGGCACTCCCTGATCTCACTGATTGGTTGTGACCTGAAGTTTGGAGCCCAGGCCTAGAGACGCGTGCGACTCTGGACCTCTGGCCTCTCCTCTCTCCACTCCCTGCATTCGCTGTGCTCCAATCACAGTGGTCTTTGTTCTACCTGGTCCTGCCTTCGTGCACAACTGTTGCCCTGGAGCCTGGAGTACTCGGCCCCACCCCACCCCATTTCTTCATGCCTGGCTCTTTCAAATATTTTAGGTTTTAACTCAAATATTGAAGGCCCAACTCTTTCCCTGCCACCCAGTCACTTTCTAACGTATCACTGAACTTATTTATTTATTTTGATGAGGAAGATTGGCCCTGACCTAACATCTGTGCCAGTCTTCCTCTATTTTATATGTGGGATGCTGCCACAGCATGGTTCAATGAGTGGTGTGTGGGTCTGTGTCAGGGATCCAAGCCCCCAAGCCCCAGGCTGTGGAGGCAGAGTGTGCAAACATAACCCACTATGTCACCAGGCAGCCCCTGAACTTATTTTTTTATAGTCCTTATAACCACGTAAATGTGTCGTCTTTACTGGTTCCCTTGTTTAATTGTGGTCTCCCCAAGTTAAAATG
>NW_025794633.1:0-2272 GCF_021613505.1 Equus quagga | reverse complement strand
GTTTTCCCTACTTTTAAACTCTAGTTTTGCTTTTAGGGTACTGCTGGCCTCATAAGATGAGTTGGAAAGTGTTGTCTCTGGTTATATTTTCTGGAACAGATTGTTGGGAATTAGTATGATTTCTTTCTCAAATGTTTGGAAGAATTCACTAGTAGTTTTTGTTGTAAATGAATAGTCTTTATTATAGCCACATATATGTAACATAAAATTTACCATTTTGATCATTTTAAGTGTAAAACTCACTGGCATAAAGTACATTCGCATTTTTGTGAAGCTTTCACCACTGTCTTTCTCCCAAAGTTTTTATTATTATTTTTTAATTATCCCAAACTCAAACTTTATGCCCTTTGAAGAGTTACTCCTCTTCATCCTCCCTGTACCCCCTGGTAATCTCTGTTCTACTTTCTGTTTCTTTGAATATAACTTTACCAATGTGCCATATGTATAGAGTCATGCAATATTTGTGTGTGTGTGAGTCGTGTGTGTCTGGCTTATTTCACTTAGCACAGTGTCTTCAAGGATCACCCATGTGGTGATCTGTATCAGTATTTCATTCATTTTTGTGAATAATATTTCCCTGCATGCATACATCACATTTTGTTACTCTATTAGTCCACTGGTAGGATTGGGACATTTTGGCTGTTGTGAAGAATGCTCTTATGACTACTGGTGTACAAATATCTGACTGAATCCCTGCTTTCAATCCTTTTGTGGATGTACCTAGGGTTGGAAATGCTGGTCATATGATAATTCAGTGTATACATTTTCTGGAAGAGCCACACTGTTTTTCACAGGGGCTGCACCACTTTTATTCTCAGCAGCAGTGTGCAGGGGTTCCAGTCTCTCCACATCCTAGCCAACACTTGTTACTTTTTTCTTCAATAATATCCATTTACTTGGTGTTAAGTGGAATAGCATTATGGCGTTGATTTTCATTTCCCTAATGACTAACAATGTTGAATATCTTTTCATGTACTTATTGGCTATTTGTATATCTTCTTTGGAGAAATGTCTATTCAATTCCTTCAGCCATTTATTTATGTATTTATTGCTGAGGAAGATTCACCCTGAGCTAACGTCTGTAGCCAATCTTCCTCTTTTTGCTTGAGGAAGATTTACCCTGCGCTAATATCTTCCTCTGTTTTGTACGTGGGTCACCGCCACATCAGGTGTGCACCCGGGAACAGAACCCACGCCACCAAAGCATAGCATGCCAAACTTAACCACTAACTTTGCCCAGATTTTAATCCATTTGTTTGTTTTTGGTTGTTAAGTTGTAATAGCTTTCTATATATCCTAGATGTTAATCCCTTATAAGATAGAAGATTTGTAGATGTCCTCCCCATTCTATGGGTTTTCTTTTCATGCTGTTGATTGCATATTTGATGCACAAAAAGTTTAATTTTCTTGGAGTATAGTTTATTGATTTTGTTGTGTTAGCTGTGCTTTTGTGCCATTGCCAAAGAAGCCATTGCTAAATTCAACATCACAAAGATTTCCTCCTATGTTTTCTTCTAAAAGTAATATATTTTTACCTCATATTTAGTTCTGTAATCCATTCTGAGTAATTTTTTTGTATATAGTGTAAAGAAACAGTCCAAAGAACTTGAAAACACAAATGCATAAAGATATATGCACCCCTATGTTCATTGCAGCATTATTCACAATAGCCAAGTCTTGGAATCAACCTAGGTACCCATCAAGGGACGAATGGGTAAAGAAGATGTGGTATATATACACAAGGGAATACCACTCAGCCATAAGAAATGATGAAATCCGGCCATTTGTGACAACATGGATGGCCCTTGAGGGTATTATGCAAAGTGAAATAAGTCAGAGGGAGAAAGTCAAATTCCGTATGATCTCACTCAGGTGGTACAGAACTGCACTTCCTGCAGCCCAAGAGACTTACCTAAGAGGCTACTGAGGACCTCCCTCCTGAGTGTCACAGCCCCTGAGGCCAGGGCTGTCCCTGCTGTGTCTTGGAAGCAGATCTCCCGGAACTGCCAGAGGTGGAGCCACACCTCACCCACCCCCACCCCAGCCACGTCCACAGGGCTGCTGCCCGTGGGGCCTTGGCAGTTCTGAGCGAGCAGCGGGCCATCCAGGCAGTGCTGGCCACATTTTCACCCCAAGAAGCCCTTGGCCTTACCGTGAGCAGAGCTGAAAGCTGTAGTTGGCAGGTGCAGGAGTAGGAAGGACTGGGAGGTGTCCAGTAGGAGCCTGGGACTTAACCTTATGTTCAAGTTGGAGACAGTGATTCAGCTGTGAT
>NW_025794632.1:16541-41250 GCF_021613505.1 Equus quagga | reverse complement strand
TCTCACAGCAATGGAGACCAGCTGGGGAGAATCCTCCTGCTCTAAGCTCTGCTCAAAACGCAGTTTTTTAGGTCACACTGTAAATGAGAGCTGCCAAAGATGGTGCTGCCACACTGCTCGCCTACTCCTTAGCTCTTCCCCACTTCTCTCTAACAAACAGAGCCTCCATTTCATTCAGGAAACAGGCAATAATGAGCTCAGGGAAGGCAGGAGTCTCCCTCGGCTCCAGGAGTTAAACTATAACCGGCCTGATCCCATTCCCCTTTGCCAGTGACTGATTTGGGTAGACAAGTGACTCCATTCTGGGGAGTGAGACACAGGGGAGAAGTCTGCTGTGGACTCTGGGGAGCGATTTCCCTCTTGATTTACAAAGGGCGGGGCGGTATTCTTTCCTACCTTCGGATGTTGTCATGTAAGGACATGACAGGCTGGAGCTGGCATCTTGCAACCACGATGGAAAGGACAAGAGAATGGCAGAGAAGCTGAACTCTAGTTTAGAGCCCTGACATCACTGAGCGGCAGGATTTACCCACCCCTCTGTAGACTTTTGGTTATATGTGATACTATTATGTGACATTAATATAATCACCATTACAATTGATCATTGATTATACTTAATACAATAAACCATTAAGATAATTTGGTTATGTGAGATATTTTTTTAAAATATTTCTTTTGATTCCAATCCTTCTACACATCCCACTTATGTTGGATTGTAATTTATAACTATTATGACATAAAAAATGGTGAAAAATTGGGAGCCAGCCCCATGTCAGCCTAGTGGTTAAGTTTGGTGTGCTCCACTTCGACGTCCTGGGTTCAGTTCCTGGGCGCAGACCTACACCACTTATTGGTGGCCATGCTGTGGCAGCAACCCACATACAAAATCAAGGTGGACAGGTACAGATTTAGCTGAGGGCGAATCTTCCTCAGCAAAACAGAAAATGGTCGAAAATTTTAGACACATAGATACCAACAATTTTAGAGATTGCTCTCTGTATAGTTTGAATGACATGTGACAGATATCTGGACAAATATGTCCATAATTTCTAGGGCCTTTTCTCTCATTTGTCCCAGCTTTATTGAGGTATAATTGACATACAGTATTGTATAAGTTTAACTTGTCCAGCACGTTGATTTGATACACATATATTGCAAAATGATTACCGCCATAGCGTTAGCTAACACCTGCATCACGCCACATAAATAATATTTCTTTTTGGTGGTGAGAACATTTAAGATCTACTCCCTTAGCAGCTTTCAGGTACATAACACAGTGTTCTTAACTATAATCACTAAGCTGTGCATTAGATGCTCAGCACTTATTCATCTTGTAGCTGGAAGTTTGTGCTCTTTGACTGACATCTCCCCTCTCTCCCACTCCCCAGACCCTGGTAACCACCATTCTAGTCTCTGTTTTTATGAGTACAGCTTCTTTAGATTCCACATATAGTTGAGATTGTACAGTATTTGTCTTTGTCTGACTTATTTCACTTAGCATAACTCCCTCAAGGTCTATCCATATTGTTGCAAATAGCAGAATTTCCTTTTTTCTCGTGGCTGAATAATATTCCATTGTATATATACCACATCTTTTTTATCCGTCCATCTGTTGACAGACACGTAGGTTGTTTCCACATCTTGGCTATTGTGAATGATGCTGCAGTGACCATGGGAGTGCAGCTATCCTGCTTTCCTTTCCTCTCAATAAATACCCAGAAGGGGAATTGCTAGATCATATAGCAGTTCCACTCTTAATTTTTTGAGGAACCTCCATACTGTTTGCCATCGTGGCTGCAAATTGATTTACATTCCCAATAAACCTTAAGTTTTTAAACCTCTTTCACCTAAGTATTCCATCATTTTCAGGCAAAACAACCTAACTGATATGTATGATGCATCAATTGCCACCCCCAAAAGTCACTGTGGATCAGACAACACTGTTTACCAACTGGTACTGCTGCCCATCATGGGAACTACATCTACTTTGCCTCTCCTGTCCCACTACTTGGTCTCTGCCGCCCTGCCACCTGGTATCCTGGTTGAAATAAGGAAGCCCATCTCAACTATAACATCTCCCACCAACCTACAGGAAAATGAACCATAGAACTCCCCTCAACAATGGATTTCTCAAAATCATGGTGAAAAGATTATTTTTCTGGTCCCTCTCAAGGAACATAGTAAAGCATCTAGCCCATGATGAATCCTTTCCAACATTCCTCTCTCTCCATGTATTCCTTCCTTTACATTATCTAAAAAAAAAAATCTGGCATCTCAATTTCATTTATCATGAATCATTTTCGAGCTGGGGGTGCTGTCTATAAAGAGAACTAACAATTTTAATGACTCCTCTTTGTCAGAGCTAGCACAACAATACAGAATTTCTAGTAAAGGTACCCATAGTGATAAATTCAACCTGATCTAAAATAAGGTTCTTCCCACCATGCCCTTGGACCCGCAGAATTCGTTCTCCCAAGAGTTGGTCATTTTTTTTTTTTTAAAGATTTTATTATTTCCTTTTTCTCCCCAAAGCCCCCCGGTACATAGTTGTATATTCTTCGTTGTGGATTATTCTAGTTGTGGTATGTGGGACGCTGCCTCAGCGTGGCCTGATGAGCAGTGCCATGTCCGCGCCCAGGATTCGAACCAACGAAACACTGGGCCGCCAGCAGTGTAGCCTGCGAACTTAACCACTCGGCCATGGGGCCAGCCCCCAAGAGTTGGTCAATTTTTATCAATATGCATTAGCAAAACATAATACTAGTTATTTTGGTGCTTAACCCTTCTCCTTCCACATTTGACTTGGTAATTGACTCTCATTGCTTAGTCTGACTGTAATTGTAGGTCTGAAGACCATGAGAGATGGAAGTGGATGGGACATAAGGAAAACTGGCTTCCCCTTACAGGGTTGCTGCTCAGGCAAGGTCCTCACATGGTCTTCAAATCAGGTAGTCAGTATCTTTGTCATGTAGGCAAGAGAGAATGTCTTGGTTGGCCAGGAAAGATCAGTGGAGATTGGGGGTTCAGAGTAATCTGAGTCATTTGAATCTTTCAAAATAATCTCATTCCAATACACGGAATCCAACTTCTTCCCAGTCAATACCCTAGTTTTCACTGACGAGACCTGGTGTTCCTGTGAATTTACCCAATGCTGTAATTGGAAACCTACAAGGTCGAACTTCTAATTTGGCTTCTGGCTAGTCTAGCTTTATGGCTTCAAGAAATTAATGAGACTTCTAATATTATCATAGAACATTCTTAGGTTACAGTGCATGCCATGAGGCAAGAATCTGAAATTTTGGGCTTGCTATTCTCTTCCACTAAACTGCCCAGCACTTTTAGAAGCAACTATCAACCCTCACAGGCTTTGAATGACTCATGCACTTTAACACTCTTCTGTGGCAAAAACCCATTGGTCCCCAAGGCTTTGCCTTCAGGACGTACTTATTTCATTCCAGGAAATCAGAGTTGATTTTCTATTTATTCATTTTATAGCAGTAACATTGGATTATAACATTATATAACTTTCAGGTGTACATCATAATATATTTCGAATTCTGTGTAGATTACATCATGTTCACCACCCAAAGACTAATTATAATCCATCACCACACACATGTGCCATATCACTCCATTCACCCTCCTTGCCCCCTTCTTCCTTTCTGGTAAACAACAATCCAATCTCTCTTACTATGTGTTTCTTTGTTGTTGTTTTCATCTTCTACTTATGAGTGAGATCATATGGTATTTGACTTTCTCCCTTAAGTGACTTATTTCAATGAGCATAATGTCCTCAAGGTCCATCCATGTTGTCACAAATGGCCGGATTTCATCATTTCTTGTGGTATAGTAGTATCCTATTGTGTATATATACCACATTTTCTTTATCCATTCGTCCCATCATGGGCACCTAGATTGCTTCCAACTCCTGGCTATTATGGATAATGCTGCAATGAACATAGGGGTGCATGTACCTTTATGCATTAGTGTTTTCAAGTTCCTGGGATAAATATCCAGCAGTGGAATAGTTGGATCATATGGTAGACCTATTCTTAATTTTCTGAGGAAACTCCATACTCTTCTCCATAGTGGCCACACCAGTTTACAATCCCACTAGCAGTGTACGAGGGTCCCCTTCTCTCCACATCCTCTCCAACACTTGTTGTTTCCTGTCTTGTTAATTATAGCCATTCTGACTGGAGTGAGGTGATCTCTCGTTATAGTTTTGATTTGCATTTCCCTGATAGTTAATGATGTTGAGCATGTTCTCATGTGCCTGTTGGCCATCTGTGTGTCTTCTTTGGACAAATCTCTGTTCAGATCTTTGCCTATTTTTGAATTGGGTTGTCGGTTTTTTTGTCGTTGAGTCATATGAGTTCTTTGTGCATTTTGGATGTTAACACCTTATCCAATATATGGTTTGCAAATATCTTCTCCCAATTGGTACACTGTCTTTTCGTTCTGTTGATGGTTTGCTTTGCTGTGCAGAAGCTTTTTAGTTTGATATAGACCCATTTGTTTGCTTTTTCTTTTGTTTCCCTTGCCTGATCAGACATGGTACTTGAAAACATGCTGCTAAGACCAATGTCAAAGAGTGGACTGCCTATGTTTTCTCCTGGAAGTTTCATGGTGTCAGGTCTTACATTCAAGTCTGTAATTCATTTTGCATTGATTTTTGTGCTTGGTGTAAGATAATGGTCTACTTTCATTCTTTCACATGTAGTTGCCCAGTTTTCCCAACACCATTTATTGAAGAGATTCTCCTTTCTCCATTGTATGCTCCTGGCTCCATTGTCGAAAATTAGCTGTTGATATAGGTGTGGTTTATTTCTGGGCTCTCTATGCTGTTCCATTGATCTGTGTGTCCATTTTTGTGCCAGTACCACGCTGTTTTGGTTACTCTAGCTTTGTAGTATGTTTTGAAATCAGGGAGTGTGATACCTCCAGCTTTGTTCTTTTTCCTCAGGATTCCTTTGGCTATTCACAGTCTTTTGTTGTTCCATATAAATTTTAGGATTCCTTGTTCTATTTCTGTGAAAAATGTTGTTGGAACTTTGATGAGGATTGCATTGAATCTATAGATTGCCCTAGGAAGTATGGTGCTTTTAACTATGTTAATTCTCCCCATCGAAGAGCACAGAATATCTTTCCATTTCTTTGTGTCCTCTTCACTTGCTTTCAACAATGTTTTATACTTTTTGGTGTACAGATCTTTCATCTCTTTGGTTAAGTTTATATTCCTAGATATTTTATTCTTTTTGTTGCAATTATAAATGGGATTGTCTTCGTGATTTCTCTTTCTGCTGCTTCATTGTTAGTGTGTAGAAATGCAACCAATTTTTGTATGTTGATTTTGTTATCCTGTGACTTCACAGTATTCATTTATTATTCCTAAAGGTTTTTTTAGGGATTCTTTAGGGTTTTCTATATATAAACTCATGTCATCTGCAAATAGTGACAGTTTCACTTCTTCCTTTCTAAGTTGGATCCCTTTTATTTCTTTTTCTTGCCTGATTTCTCTGGCAAGGACTTCCAATACTATGTTAAATAAGAGTGGTGAAAGTGGGCATCCTGGTCTGGTTCCTGTTCTTAGAGGGATAGCTTTCAGTTTTTCTCCATTGAGAGAGAATGAGATTAGCTGTGGGTTTCTCATATATGGCCTTTATTATGTGGAGGTATTTTCCTTCTGTACGCTTTTTATTCAGAGTTTTTATCATAAAGGGACGTTGTATCTTGTCAAATGCTTTCTCTGCATCTCTTGAGATGATCATGTGATTTTTATTAATGTGGTGTCACCCATTGATTGATTTGCAGATGTTGAACCATCCCTGCATCCCTGGAATAAAACCCAATTGATCATGATGTATGAGCTTTTTAATGTATTTTTGTATTCAATTTGCTAGTATTTTGTTGAGGATTTTTGCATCAATGTTCATCAGTGATATTGGCCTGTAATTTTCTTTTTTTGTGTTGTCCTTGTCCAGTTTTGGTATCAGGATATTCTTGGCTTTGTAGAATGAGTTAGAAAGCCTCCCCTCCTCTTCAATTTTGTGGAACAGTTCAAGAAGGATAGGTATTAAGTCTTCTTTGAATGTTTGGTAGAATTCACCAGGGAAGCCATCTGGTCCTGGACTTTTATTTTTTGGGAGGTTTTTGATTACTGTTTCTATCTCCTTACTGTTGATTGGTCTATTCAAATTCTGTACTTCTTCTTGATCCAGTTTTGGAAGGTTGTATGATCCTAAGAACTTATCCATTTCTTCTGGATTATCCAATTTGTTGGCGCCTAGCTTTCATACTATTCTATTATCTTTTGTATTTCTGAGGTCTCTGTTGTAATTTCTCCTTTTTCATTTCTGATTTTATTTATTTGAGCCTTCTCTCTTTTTTTCTTGGTGAGCCTAACTAAAGGTTTGTCAATTTTGTTGATCTTTTCAAAGAACCAGCTCTTGGTTTCATTAATTTTTTCCTAGGGTTTTTTAGTCTCTATTTCATTTATTTCTGCTCTGATTTTTATGCTTTCCTTCCTCCCACTGTGTTTAGGCTTTGTTTGTTCTTCTCTTTCCAGTTCCTTTAGGTACACTGTTTGATTGTTTATTTGGGATTTTTCTTGTTTGTTGAGGTAGGGCTGGTTGCTATAAACTTCCCTCGTAGAACCACTTTTGCTGTATCCCATAGATTGGGCGTGTTGTCTTTTCATTTTCATTTGTCTCCTGGTATTTTTTGATTTCTTCATTGACCCAATGGTTGTTCAGTAGCATTTCACTTATTTTCCACTTTTTTGTGGCTTTTCTGATTTTCTTCCTTAGTTGATTTCTAGGTTCATACCTTCATGGTCAGAAAGATTCTTGGTATTATTCCGATCTTCTTAAATTTCTTGAGAATTGTTTTGTGGCCTAATATGTATTCAATCCTTGAGAATGTTCCATGTGCATTTGAAAAGAATGTGTGTTCTGCAGTTTTTGGATGGAATGTTCTATATATATCTACTAAGTCCATCTGATCTAATGCGTCATCTAAGGCCAATGTTTCCTTATTGATCTTCTGTTTGGATGATCTATCCATTGGTGTAAGTGGAGGGTTAAAGTTCCCTAGTATTATTGTGTTTCTGTCTATTTCTCCTTTTATGTCTGTTAATAATTGTTTCATATATTGAGGTGCTCCTAGGTTGGGTGTATAGATATTTACAGGTGTTATATCATCTTGTTGGATTGTTCCCTTTATCACTAGGTAGTGTCCTTCTTTGTCTCTTGTTACAGTTTTTGTTTTAAAGTCTATTTTGTCTGATATAAGTACCCTCTCTTTCTTTTCTTTGCCATTTGCATGGAGTATCTTTTCCCATCCTTTCACTATCAGTTTGTGAGTGTCTTTAGGTCTGAAGTGTGTCTCTTGTGTGCAGCATATATATGGGTCTTGCTTTTTTATCCAATCTGCCGGCCTATGTCTTTTGATTGGAACATTTAGCCCATTGAAATTTAAAGTAGTTATTGATGAAAGTATATTTATTGCCATTTTGTTATCTTTTTTCTGGGCATTTTAGTAGTTCTTCTCTGTACCTTTCTTCTTCTCTTGCTCTCTTCCCTTGTTGTTTGACGGTTTTCTTTAGTAATATGTTTGATTTCTTTCTTTTTACTAATTTGTTTACTTAGTATAAGTTTCTGATTTGTGATTAGTATGAGCTTGGTATATAATAGCCTACATATATAGCAATCTGTAGTGAGTCGATAGTCTCTTTAGCTCAATCTCTTTCTAAAAGCTCTACTCTTTTTCTCCCCTCCTCCCACATTTTATGTTTTTGAAATCATATCTAACCTCTTGTTTTCTGTGTGTCTATCTCTCTTATCATTTAAATAGGTAATTTTAGTACTTTTGTCTTTTAACCTTCACATTACCTTCATGGGTGGTTAATTTGCTACCTTTACTGTGTTTTTGCCTTTACCACTAATTTTATTTCCTGTTTTTTTGGATAATTTTCTTATCCCTATTTGTGTTCTTCTCTTTCCCACTTAAATAAGTCCCTTCAGCATTTCTTGTAGAACTGGTTTCTTGGTGATAAAGTCCTTTAATTTTTGCTTGTCTGGGAAGCTGTTTATGTCTTCTTCCATTCTGAATGATAACCTTGCTGGATAGAGTATTCTTGGCTGTAGGTTTTTTCCTTTCAGCACTTTAAATATGTCATGCCACTCTCTTCTAGCCTGTAGGGTGTGGCTAAGAAGTCCACCGATGGCCTTGTTGGCTTTCCTTTGTATGTCACTTGTTTCCATTCCCTTGCAGCTTTTAGGATTCTCTATTTATCTTTATCTTTGGACATTTTAATTATAACCTCCCTCAGTGTGGACCTGTTGGTGTTCATCTTGTTTGCTGCTCTTTGCACTTCCTGTACTTGGACATCTGTTTCCTTCCTGAGGTTAGGAAAGTTTTCAGCTATTATTTCTTTATATAGATTCTCTGTCCCTTTGTCTCTCTCTTCTCCTTCTGGGGCACCTATAATATGAACGTTAGTGTGCTTGATGTTGTCCCAGAGGTCCCTTAGACTGTTCTCATTCTGTCTAATTCTTTTTTTCTTTTATCTGTTCAGCTTGAGTGATTTCCTCTAGTCTTCCTTCCAGCTCACTGATCCATTCTTCTGTATCATCTACTCTGCTATTGAATCCCTCTAGTGAATTGTTCATTTCTGGTATTGTGTTCTTCATTTCTGATTGGTTCTTTTTTACATTTTCCAATTCTTTGTTGACGTTCTCACTGTGTTCATCCAGTCTTCTCCCAAGATCAGTGAGGATCCTTATGAGTTCTTGCTTGAACTCTTTGTCAGGTAGATTGCTTATTTCTGTTTCATTTAGTTCTTTTTCTGGGATTTTGTCCTGTCCCCTTCTTGGAACATAGTCCTTTGCCTCCTCATTATGCCTCCTTCTCTGTGCTTATATCTATGTGTTAGGTGAGTCAGCTATGTCTCCTGATCTTGGAGAAGTCACCTTATGTCAGAGATGCCTTTTGAGGCCCCACAGTGTGCCTCCCTCTTGTCATCAGTCCAGATGTTCCAGAAATGACCCCTGTGTGGGCTATGTGTGTCCTTCTGCTGCAGCAGGGCTGCTCTTATTTCTGGCACCCAAGGAGTCTAAGCTTTCTCTCCCTGGCCACCTGTTTGTAAGTCGAATCTGGGGAGCCCCAGCACTGTTGGATGCAAGGTCTTATAGCACACTCCTGTTGCAGTTTTTCTGGTAAGTGAGTAGGCACCCAGTGTGGGTGGTTGCTAGGCTCAGGGACTTACAGTTGCTGTAGGCCTCAAGACTGCAAGGCTGTTGTCAGCTCTCTTAGGATTGAGGCTGAGTGGGGCTGGCCCTAGGCACGGGATCACCCAATTATTTTAGGCTTTGGAAGGTGGGGCTGATCCCTTTTGTGGCTGTTTGTGAAGCACAAGTCTGTTGCAGCTGACAAGCCCCACCCCCAACAGATTCGCACACACTGTCAACACACTCCTGGCCCATGCACACTTCCCAACTCCCTGGAGCTTACCCAACCCCCACAATGCAGAGGCCCTCACCTCACTTATAAGAAGAAGATAAAAACAACGACAAACGAACACATAGCAACGGAGATTGGATTGTTGGTTACCATAAGGGAAGGGGTGGGGGGAAGACAAAAGGCATGATTAGGCTCACATGTGAGGTGATGGACTATAATTAGTTTTTGGGTGGTGAACATGATGTAATCTGCACAGAATTTGAAATATATTACGATGTACATCTGAAAGCTATATAATGTTAGCATCCAATGTTACTGAAAGTAAATAAATAAATAAATAAAAAGAAAGCTAGAGTGACCAGAGCTCACTTACAGAGCCGATGTCCTCCTAAAGTCTCTAGATTTCTCAAAGAATTAAGTATAGAATTACCCTATGATCCAGGAATTCCACTTTAAAACAATTGAAAGCATGGACTCAGATATTTGTACAACAATGTTCATAGCAGCATTATTCACAATAGCCAAATGGCATACATCAACTGACATATGGATTTCTAAAAATGTGTTGCATATGTACATTCAAATATGTCTTAATCTTAAAAAAAGGAATGGAGGTGCCGGCCTCGTGCCATATTGGTTAAGTTTGTTCATTCTGCTTCAGTGCCCTGGGGTTGGCTGGTTTGGATCCCGGGGGCAGACACACACACTGCTCATCAAGCCATGCTATGGCAGGGTCCTACATACAAAATAGAAGAAGATTGGCCTGGACGTCAGCTTGGAGACAATCTGCCTCAAGCAAAAAGAGGAGTATTGGCAAGAGATGTTAGCCCAGGGCCAATATTCCTCAACAGCAACAAAAAGTAATGGAGTATAACAAGTATTGGTGAGCATGTGGAGAATTGGAACTCCTGCACTGTCAGTTGGGATGCAAAATGATGCAGCCACTGTGGAAAACAGTATGGCAATTCCTCAAAAAATTAAAAAATAAAATTATTATATCTCCCAGGAATTTCACTCTTGGGTATATACCCAAAATAGTTGAAAGCAGTCTCTCAAAGAGATATTTGTATATCCATGTTCATAGCAGCATTATTCACAGTAGCCAAAAGGTGAAAGCAACCCAAATATCCATTGACAGATAAATGGATAAATAAACTGTGGTGTATTCACACAATGAGTATTATTCCTTAAAAACGGAGGAAATTCTGACATATGCAACAATATGGATGAACCTTGAGGATACTGTGCTAAGTAAAATAAGCCAGTCACAAAAAAGATATATACTGTATAATTTCACTTAAATGAGGTACCTGGTGTTGTCAGAATCATAGAGGCAGAAAGTAGAAGGGTGGTTGCCAGGGGCTGGAAAGATAAGGGAAGGGGCAATTGCTGTTTAATGAGTACGGAGTTTCAGCTTTGCAAAATGGAAATAGTTCTGGAAACGGATGGTGGTGATGGTTGCACAACAATGTAAATGTACTTAATCACTGAACTGGATGCTTAAAAATGGTTAAGATTGTAATGTTATGTATATTTTACCACAATAAAAAAACAGCGGAAAAATAAGTAAATAAATAAATAGCCACTCTATTAGACAGCACAGTTGACTTTTGCTAGAATGCTCCGATCACATTAATTTGACGGGGGCATGGACCTTAAAAACATGAGCTTTGCCATCAGATCACATACTAGATGTGTGACCTTAGCAAGTTATTTAAACGTGTTAATCGCCATCCCATTATCTGAAAAATAGGGAAAATAATAGAGCCATTCATACCTAATATAGTGAGAGGTAAATGAGAAAATGCAAGAAAGCCCTGGAAAAACAAACTGACACATATTAGCCACAAAATCAACGTTGAATTGTTGCAGTAACAACAATGATTAAGAGCCGCTTATTGGCCCAGACAAAAGATGAGGAGGAAGGCACGTGTATTGCAAAAGATACTGGAGGATTTTTTGCTGTTTTAAAATATCTGGGTGCTCCTTCCTTTCTTCACTGGTGCCACTTTGTGTGAGTTGACCAAATGTAAATAAAATCGGGTTAGTGTGTAGACATGAAATACTAGAGAAAACTTTGCCCTGGACCAACCTCCCATTATAAATTTTTCTTTTTTTCTAGAAACTCTAGATGTCTGAATTTTCCAATTTGAATAAAAGCTCAATTTAAAAATTGAACTATTTCAAGGTGCTTAGGCTGCTGCTTGGAATGAGTAAGCGTAATTGACACTGATATTTCTGCTCAGTGCCAGCCGTCCTTGGCTTCGATGGAGGAAT
Organism: Equus quagga; assembly: GCF_021613505.1. Lineage (NCBI taxonomy): Eukaryota > Metazoa > Chordata > Mammalia > Perissodactyla > Equidae > Equus > Equus quagga. The sequence goes on along the minus strand of NW_025794632.1, from coordinate 29,511 downwards.
TTATTCACATTTTCTAATACTCTTCATCATGCGTCTGTCATGTCTCCTTCCTCCCTCACTATATGCAAACAGACTGAGGAAAATCACCCTTAACAAAACTCTCGTTCTGGATGGAAAAATCTGTGATGGTTTTTCCCTTTCATTCACTTCCGTGCTGACAAGATTCCAAGTTATTCAAAATCTTGCAGACTAATTACATAATACATAGGTATTTTAGTACAAACTGCCCAATTAAGCAATGTAAAACATTTGTAGCCAAGGCTCCGATAAAGTGTACCAACTATCTTTTTAAAACACAACTCAAACTTTTTTTCTTACCATATCTTAACATAATAGCCTTAAATGCAATTTTACATGGCATTTATAAAGAATATCAGGTTATAGAAACAGAACTCTGCTAGGAATATAAAGACCTGGGTTCTAGCTTCAACTTTGCCACATTCTGGGTGTGCATCAGTATTTTAAAATATACCCAGGATTTGATTTCTCAGATTTGGTAAAATGACAGACCCAGAGACAACTGCCTTGAAAGGAGAGTTTATTAATCATAGTTCCCAGGAGGAGGGAGCATGCCACGCCATGCAGGGCCAAATGGGGAAGACCCAGGGTCAGTCGGGGAGGCAGAAAGAGCTAGGAGAAAACATGGGCCAGAGAGTTTCGTGTGGTTTCCCAGGGAAGGAATAGGCAAGGCAGGCTAGGCAAGCCAAGTGAGCTTCAGCAGGGTCTGGGCTGTAGGGTTGGCCCCCAGTTGTGGGGGAACTGACCTGGGGTGATTTAGGGCAGGAGAATAGTGTCCCAGACTGCTGACACCTGATAAAAGTAGGGGGATGGGGATTGGTTGGTTTGCATATCAAAGGCGCACTGAAGCAAGCTGTGTGCTGTGCCTAGAACTTAGGTAACCCTGGGAGGGCCAGTCCCTCCCCACGTCCACAAGGCCCCGAGATAACAAAGCGTCATAAAATACAGAAAATGAAAAACACAAGAAATACAGTCAGTGAAAAGTACTTAAGCTCTCTAAACCTCAGTCCCCTCAGAGTTATAGACATGGGGAAAATAAGACCTGTGTCTGCTTTGCTCACGGTGATCAAACCGTCAGTGGGATCCAGGCAGCTTGCCACCAGCATCCTCAGCAACTATTGTGCTGCACTTACTCTCCAAAACACTGCTAAAGAAGTAGAGATACCTATCTCTGAGGTTGAAGTTCTAGGTTTGTGAAGAGCTATCTAGAGCCTTAGGTGGAGGGAGAACGTGGTAACTCAAATCAAGCCAGATGGAGGGTAAGCGGTTATAGGAAATCGTTAGTGTCTGAAGGCAATGGAAAGCTGCAGCTGTCGGTCCGTGACCACGACAGCACTGGGTCCACTCCACATTCCACTGCAGCCCGCAGAGGCTCCTCTGCAATGCTAGGTAATCTCAGAACTCCTGAGTGGGATCTGGGTTCTGCCATGGAACCAGTTCCCTTGCTCTGATGATCAGGAAAAGGGTCAAGAGGTAAATAGTTTACTCTCGCCCATGAATGCTTTTGCCAGTTTTATACCTAAACAGTGCCTTTGATTCTTTGGTTAGTTTTGATTTTTTTCAGTTCTCATTATTGTTGACCTTTCCTCCTACAGATTATAAAACCAGAGACTCTATTATCACACTGGTGACTGACTACCTGCAAAACAAAATCAACATAGACCCACTCATAACACATAAATTGCCTTTTGAAAGGATCAATGAGGCATTTGAATTGCTCCAAGGTGGAAAATGGTGAGTATTTGTGTGTGAGTGGGATGTGTGCATGTGGAAGATGTATCTGTGTGAGATAGCTGATATGTGTGACTCTTACATCCAAAATTTTATGAAAAATCAGTTTTCAGAGCAAATCAAAAGAGGCTGGTGGTGGGAAACAGTTCAGAGAAAGACAATAAAAGACTTTTAAGTCACTTGTGAGGAGCCCTCAGCCCTTTATTCAGTCAGCGTGTGACCTAAAATGGCTACCTTTGCCCAGGTCACTGTCCTCATCTATAAAATAGGGATAATGCTATCTCCTCTCTTGAGAGACCACTATTAAGATCAAATGTGAAAATAAAAAGGAAAGACCAATTAAGAAAGAGTAGTACAAAAATACATTATAATAAAATTTTCATTGTTATTTGCTTATGACCAAAAAATTAAATTACAACTTAATTAGCAACCTGGGATGACTAATACAACGTTGAAATGAGCTAACTTCCACCAGAAAATTAGTTATTTATTTACAAGATATAATTTGTGCTGCTTTTTATTTTCAATCAACAGCTTACCATTGGATATTTCAGAAGTATTTCTGGTCACCAAACATTCATTAAGTGACTAACGGCAACACTGTCCTGGTCTCACTGCAGAAACAGAGTTGAATGTAAGCACTGTCTTCAGGTCACTCATGGTCCCGGACTGGAGCATACGGCACTGCATAACCAAGTAACCCCAATTTAGGGCTGGCTATGATGTCTGGTCAGAAGACCCCAGACTCCGCCTTCAAGGCCTGGAGAGCTCCTTTCTCACTGGGAGGTGGGGGAGCCTCAGAGGGGCCACCCCTGAGCTGGGCCTGGGAGCTGATAGAGCTGCGACCTGACATCTGGGGAACAGGCGCCGTAGAAATGGGAACTGTGTACAAGAGCCCACAGAAGACAGAACAAAACTTGCCTGTAGTGAGCAGCAAACCATCCAGTCTGCAAGGACCCGATTGCGTTTCCAGAGGGCAGTGAAGGTAAAGTCCTGATCGCAGAATGGTTTCTGTGGAAACAAGTAAGAGTGCGAGAAGGCTGAATCTAAAGAGCACTGGGTTTCCCTAGGATATTATCTTGCCTTTCCTGGGCCTCCCTCTGCGACATTGCTGTGAAGTCCCACCCACTAGTAACTGACAGGAATCAACAGGAGCTTGGTTGAAGTTATTGACGTGCGCTGAGTAGACTGACTGAAATCAGCCGAGTTCCAAACCACCTGAAAAACACACGTGTTGGGTTGTTTGAGCTTGAAGCCGCTTTGCAGCTCTGTGATGACAGCTGTGTTACATACAGATGTATTTGGAGTTCAGAGCTGAGGAGACCAGGATTATGGGTTCTAGAGCGCTGTGACCCAAACAGATTTATAGCGAGAGAGTATTGAAATCCATCGATCTCTAGTCCGAGAAAAACAAGAGACAGTCCCCACATTACTGACAGTGGACTAGAAGCTTCACCTTCATAGGAAAAGGAAAAGCATGCTGAGGGTTTAGCAAAATTGCAGGATTGTTCTCCATTTGCAGCATGAATCTCACACAATGTTTCATACAACGGTGTATGTGAGAAAATCTAAACTGAAAGTTGGAGAACACATAGATTGTCAAGCATTTTTAACTTAGTATTCTCAAAAAAATTAAATACCAAGGTCAACAAAATTGTGGGCGGAAATGCAAAAGGTAGATCTAATTTCCTGAGGAGATGAGATAGGCATGGGTGCTAACTGGATGGCGAGCTTGCATTTATTTATCAGATGGCCACTTTTGCAGAGTGCACAAGCACATCAAAAGATCAGAAAAGCTGCCATTCCGGCCCTTCACGTTAACTATGACTAATGGGTGGAGACTGCGAATAAGCCCCAGATCTTAATTTACAATCGTCATCTTCATTATCTTGAAACTAATTTCCCAACTTGACCCTGAAAGAAGGCAGTTTGCTCCAGCTTATTCACAAAGTCCTCAGGCAATCTTGCTGACTTGGACCATCAGGCAATGTTACTTCTCTTTATATTTGTTTTATTGGAATTGGCTCGATAATTCTTTATGATTTAGGAACATTAGGCTTTGGCACCAATGGTAAATAAATTAACTTGACCCTTTGTAATATTTACAGTGTGTGTGGTAATACAACATAACAGGGGGCAATGAACCTGAGATAATCTTTCCTGAGGAAAAAAATGCAGACCAAGCCTCTGGGTTTTACACAAAGACCCCTGGGCTGGATGATTATTAACCCTCCCCGCCCACCAGCAGGGGCCATTTATAGAAACCTTTGTGCAGAGGGACCTGTTGAACTTAGCTTTTATAGGGTAGGAGCAGTTGTGACCTCTGAGGTCATTTGGCTGTCACTTTCGCTTTATGAGGAGGAAAATCAAGACCCAGGGCCATGCAGTGCAGTGACCACCAGGATCACATCGCCAGTGTCCAGCTGAGCAAATTCTCCTGCACTCTTACTGCTCTTTCTCTACATCTTCTATTCTCCTCCCACGTCTTGTCATTGCACCCTTGCACACAATCCGTCAACCACACTGAGCTGCCTCCAGTCTTCCCCCAGTCCCTGCCCCTCAAAGGATGGCACAGGCTCCCTTGTGTCTGAGGCTTCACACACCTATTTCCTTGTCCTGGAAACCATCGGTGCCCAAAGCCCACCCCCTCCACACTCCACGTTCCTTAACTCCCAGCCATGGTCCAAATCACAGTTTAGCAAGGCCTCTGAGCTCCCAGAATTCGAGGTGGCATATACTTCCTCTCTGTTCCCATTGCACCTGCGGCTTCCCCCGTTACGACATGGCCAACACTGTAATCTACCTACCTGATTAGTGATAAGCTTGCAACATTAGACTGTGGGTTTTTTGAATATCTCATTCATCATTGCTACCCCAACATCAAGCACAATGCCTGAAACATGGGAGTTGCGCAGTAACACAATTTTGTTGAATGAATGAATAAATAAGAACAAGAATTAATGAGCCAAGGGCCCTAAGACAAACGCGTTCAGAGCAGAGGAATTAGAATACTGCACACATCTGGGGAGGCTGTCAATGTACAATGTGCAATGCCTATTATTCTTCCTAACAGAGAACTCTTTCACAGCTATTGAAAGTGCAGGTGTAGCACCACAGCAGATGAGGAACAAAACTAGGAAAACACCATTTGAAGTGGAATACTGGGATGGGCCCCAGGCAGCCACTCACCACGAGAAAACAGAGAGAGGCTAGGGGAGTCCCCCTTTCCCACCAGCATAGCTCATGGCCCGAGGAAGGGCGATTAGAAGTCATGGAGTGAGGAGACTCTAACTGTGGGCCCAAATGAGATGGCTGCTCAGGGCTCACAAGCTGTCTTCCCTTATGTTTGCCTCCATTACCCAAATCAGACCCCAGGGTTGCCAGTTACCCACGGACTTGATTCAGGAGACGTTCTCTGGTGCCTGTGGGGGAATCAGGGAGATAAATGTAGAGATAACAAATGGGCATAGGTAGACAATTTGTCTTTTAAAAAACTCACACTGTGATTATTTTGTCCTAGCCCATTTATGGAAGGAAGTCAGTCATTTCCATGTTTGATTTCTTGTGTTTCAGCATCCGCTGCGTCCTCTCGTTTTGAGATCCCAGATAGTAAAAATGGAGCATGAACATGCACAGCAGCTCTCTTTTCTGCCTTTTTCAACACTTTGATGGCTAATTTGCAACATGTCGAACCCAAAATTGGAAAGAGGGCCCTTCTGGAATTTTAGAAATGGAACAAGTATAATAAAATAAACTACTTGGAAACTGACGTTTACATTTCAGCCAAACACTTGAAGAGAAGAATGAAGAATTAGTGATGAAAAGGGTTTTCTATCCATGCTAATGATCTGATTTCACTTTACACTTGTTATATTATGAATAAGCCTCAATGGACAGCTTGTAATTTTTGAAAGTCTATTTTCAGTATGGAATCCTTCTCCAGTGTTCTACACGTGGCTGAGTTGTCCTGTTATGGAAAGAACTTCTACCCATAGTCTGCCTTCATGGGCAAGTAGTGGGAAGAAAGGTAACTAACTCTTTGAGTGTGAGCCTGACATACATTGGGCCATATTTTCCTAGCTGGACGATGGAAGGGTTGATAACTATGCTTCAAAACTGGTAAAACTCCATGACACTCAATCTTACCTGCCTTTCTCAAACAAAAACAAATCTTTCCATTTCTTCTCAATATACTGTTCTCACATGGTAGGCCTGCAGTTTTGGGGACAGAGCTGAGCCATTGCTCATTCCCTTTCTCTGCTCCATTTCCCCAGCCTGTGATTGAATAGTTAAATCTGGCCACTGATTACAAATGTAATTTGGTGCCAAATGGCTGCGGTTTTGCGGTATTCATCAACCAGAACCATGGAATAAAGGCAGGACTCAGGCAAAAAATTGACACTCAAATTCTTTAATGATAGCAGAGTCACAAAAATTATAAAGAATTAATTGTTGGCTCTACTCTTTGGCTATATCTTTGGCTAGATTATATGAAAGACATTCCTGGTAGGAAACCCCAAGAAATGTAAAATAATATGCAACAAAAATCCCCTCAAATCCATGTTTGACCTAAAAAGAGGGAGGGAGGTGCTCCAGGGGAGCAGGAAGGCAAATTAGCAATGGGCAGTGAAGTTGCATCTGACCTCATGGCTTTTACTGATCCAAGAACCTGTGCAGTGGGGTAATAAGGGCAAAGCAAGGAACATGCAGCCTTGGAGCTGGCTCAATGTGGGGAGCTGGAATGGAAACTCATGCACACCCCACATCTTCCAAGGGCTATGACCTCAAATAAACCAGAGGGGCTAGTAAATATTCCACCCACGGCAAAAGGAAACAACAGGGACTATTTTTTTTAATAGCCTTAGAGAGGGAAAATTCTCGTATCATATTTTGTGAAAATATTCCCGCGCCCTGGGTTCTTGTCCCCCAGGATAGAAATCAAGAGACACAACAAACGGGAGTAGACAAGTAAAAGTTTATTAGCTTCTGCACAAGGGAGGCACAAGGGGGCCTGTGTGGAAAGGAACAGGGCAGGTGACCCGGTCCTTAGGGAGCAGGATCATGAGGCTTTTATTAGGCAAAGGCTGGGCAGGAGTGCCTTGTCACAGCATGTAGAGGTGGGATTGTGCTTGCGTCTGCGCTGTTGTTCGACATGCCACCTCCTGTGTAGCATGTATCATTAGCAGGCCAGCTCTCCCTCCCTGGGTGTGACTTCTACTATGCTCATGGGGCTAGGGTCACCTTCAGGGGACTCCTGGGTGCTCGGGCTCATGCGTTGGGCAGGAAAGTCCCGAGGCTGCAGAATGTGGATCTTGGTGGCCTCCATCTGATTCCCCCAGCTTGCAGATGTGTTAGGGGCCTTATCTTGTTAGGCCAGGGTCTTGCAGATGACCCCGTCTCCTTAGGCTGGTTCCTGCCTCAAAAATATATGTGCCCTCAGATGAATTCAATTGGAATTTATTCTAACTGATTGGTAGGTGGAAACCCCAAGCCAGGGAATTTTATTGTAATGGTTCTAAGTAGGTCACATTCTAGGTCACCTGACTAAAAATATCTTTTGAGATCGTGAATCAGAAGTTCAATCAATTCAAAACAAGTCATGAAAGGACAAAATGAAAAGGGGTAGAAAAGGCAGAATGAAAAGAAAGTAAGGAAATATATCAAGACTTCTAAAAATATCAGCATTCAAAATAACGTGAATGGATTAAACTCACTAGTACAAAAGAGAACTGCAAATAAATGTTAGACTCTAATAAGCAGGTTTATTGTTAGTAGTAACATGGATAATATGATCTTTAATATTTAATAATTATAATATTAAATGATAATATAAGTAAGTAAATATATCAAGTTTGTTTTAAATCAAGTGTTTGGCCGTAAAACAGATACAGGTACAAAGGGAGCCTGGCAGAATTGTGGCTGAAATGCTCACAGACCAAGAAGACCATGGCAAGACGACTAGGAGCCAGCAGAATGTTGCTCCCACTGGTCAAATTTAGGACAATTCAAGCATCAAAAGAATAATATCTTTCATTGATGATGACACATTGAATTTTTAAAGATGATTTCATAGAGGACTTCCACCATGGGAAGACGGAATAGACATGTTCACTAGTCCTTCCAATAAGTACAATAAAATATCCTGGACGTCATACATAAAACAAACCTAAGAAGACTCAGAAAGCTGGAGGAAAGGACGCAGAAAGGCTAGAGACCTGAGATCCGAGGCAGCATATGGGTGTGAGCTCCTTGGGTCCTCCTTATGCCTCATGTATCCAAGACTTGGAGCTGAAGAAGCCAGAAACCTTGAAACACCCACGGGTGCAGACGACAAGAGGCCCCAACCAAAGCCTGCTCTCTCGAGCCAGAGAGTTAGGGAGGGGGCAGCCTGGTAGGACCCAGAGCTCTTAGACAATAACCGCTCTAACCCCACCAAACGCCATGGAGAACCATGGCACCAGCCGCACCCATGAGGCAAAGTCTCAGCAGGGAGCTTAGGCATCCAACTTCAGACTGTAAAGAGGCCCCAGACCCCCACCCACCCACCAGGTGCTGTCAAAGAAGGCAAAGGAAAGATCCGGAAATTTCAACCCTTGTGTTGGCTAGTGCCATCAACTCCTTAGTGACCCTGGGGACAGGAGAGCAGGACCCTGCACAGTCTTCTTGCACCATCCTCTCATCTCCTGGGCCTGTATCAGACGATGCTCTGCTATTATTCATAGGGTTTTCACGGCCAATTTTTTTGGAAGTGAGTGGCCAGGTCCTTCTTCCTAGTCTGTCTGGGTCTGGAAGCTCCACAGAAACCTGTCCACCCTGGTAGTATTTGAAATATTGGTGGCATAGCTTTCAGCATCACAGCAACACAGCCACCACAGGATGACAACCAACAGGTGGGTGGTGTGGTTTCCTGACAGAAAGTGAACCTGGGCCATGGTGGTGAGAGTGATGAATCTTAACCATTGGACCAGCAAGGCTGGCCATTTCAACCCTACCTTGTAGTAATGAGCACCCAGCACACAGTATCACTGGCAGCCTAGTCTTCCATGCACACCCCGCAGTAATGCGGTGCCCCCACCCGCTGTTCCCTAAGGTGTTGTTAGAGGAGGCCTGGTGAAGGGGCAGAACTCACACCACCCAACAATAATGAGGCTGCTCTTCCACACACACGCCCCACCCGCTCACTCCCCAAAGTGTCCATACAGGCCATTGGGTAGCAGTAACAAGACACGACTATCTTTCCAACCAGGGAGGTGTCAGTGGAATCCTAGTGGGGAGTCGGAGTTCTCACCTCTGCCCGGAGGTAATCAGGAGCAACGCCCCCCTCAGGAGTTGCTGCAGGCTGAGTGGGGAACCTGAATTCTACCCCTGCTCACAGCAATGAGACAGTCTCCCCTTCCCCTGCCAGAGACAGCTGGTTTATCAGAGAGGACTGGGGAAAGAGCGTCAGCTAGGAGGGCGCTTCCTGGACTCCAAATAAATCTAACGCTGACTTCAAAACTAGCACTTCGAAGGAATCCAAACTGAATTATATCAGCCTCTCGAGCAATTTATGCTCCAGGCATTGTTGCAAAGAACAAAGCAATCAACTAACAACTAGTAGAGCTTAACAGGCAGGCGTGGCAGGGAAACAGCCACACCGACTCACAGCAAAACCACTGTCCTCCCAGGGTGACCGTGACCATACTGGGGCTGTGTGCCCTAAGGAGCAGCTTCACAGACTTCCACTGGGGCGGGGGGATAGAATTTACTAAAACATTTCTTCTAGTCACTAAAAACAGAAATAAGCCAATACCGATCCCAAAGGGAGAGATCAGTACCCAGAATTGCTACAATATATTATCTAAAACGTCAAGTTACAAACAAGAAAAATCACGAGACATGAAAGAAACACGCACTCTTATCCATATACCAGAGAAGAAGCAAGCAAAAGAAACTGCCTGTAAGCATGACTAGGTGCCAGGTTTAACAGCCTTTAAAATGCCATTATACGTATTTTCAGAGAACTAAAGGAAAGCATAAGTAAGGAGTTAAAGGAAGGCGTGATGATGATGTCTCATCAATAGAGAACATCATTGAAAAGATGGAAGTTATTTAAAAAGAGGAAGGAGGAGGAGGACCCAATGGAAGTTCTGGGGTTAAAAAGTATGAAAACTGGAAAAAAGTTTCATGAGAGGGGCTCAACAATGAATTTGAACTGGCAGAAGAAAGAATCAGCCAATATAAAGACAGATCCATACATTATGCAACTTGACCAACAGAGAATAAAAGGGAATAAAGAAAAATGGACAGAGCCTCAGAGAAACGTGGGACACCATTAAATGGAGCAACATATGTGTAATGGAGTGCCGAAAGGAGAGGCAGGAGACAAAGAAGCAGGAAAAAGTATTTTAAGCAATAAAGGCTGAAAAATTACGAAATATACAGTCCTACGTTGCTTAGCGATGGGGACACGCTCTGAGAAATGCATTGCTAGGTGGTTGCATCATTGTGCAAACATCACAGAGTGCACTTACACGAACTTAGGTGGTACAGCCCACGGCACAGCTGGGCTGTAGGGTGCAGCCTGTTGCTCCTGGGCTGCAAACCTGTGCAGCATGTTACTGGACTGAACACTGCAGACAGTTGTAACACAGTGCTAAGTGCTTGTGTGTCTAAACATATCTAAACATAGCAAAGATAGCGTAAAAATATGGCATAAAAGATAAAAAATGGCACACCTGTATAGGGCACTTACCACGAATGGAGCTTGCAGGAATGGAAGTTGCTCTGGGCGAGCCAGTGAGTGAGTGGTGAGTCATGTGAAGGCCTAGGACATCACTGGACACTCCTGTAGACTTCATCCACCCTGCACACTTGGGCTACACTAAATTTATAAAAAAAAATTTTTCTTTCTTCAATAAGAAACTAAACTTAGCTTACCAAGACTGTTTTATTTTATCAACGTTTGGATCTTTTTAATTTTTTCACTCTTTTGTAATAACACTTAGCTTCAAACACAAACACATTGTACAGCTGTACAAAAATATTTTTTTCTTTATATCCAAATTCCATAGCCTTTTTCTACTTTTGAAATTTTTTTTACTTTTACTTATTAAACTTTTTTGTTAAAAACTAACACACATTAGCCTGGGCCTACACAGGGTCAGGATCATCCATACCACTGTCTTCCGCCTCCATATCTTGTCCCAGTGGAAGGTCTTCATGGGCAGTAACACACATGGAGCTGTCATCTCCTATGATAACAATGCCTTCTTCTGGAACACCTCCTGAAGGACTTATTTTCTATTTTCACCATAGATTTGTTTGTAAGCAGAAAATGCACCACGAACATTACTCTCTATTAGTGTAAACCTTTCAGTGTTGGGAAGTTTATGTGTTCAAACTTTTTAAGGAGCTTGTTGAGGTCTGCAAATGCTTCTGCTAAACCCTTCACTATGAATCTTCTTGGGGGTTCTTTTTCTTTTTCTTCTGCAGTTTTCTTTTTTTTGCATCTTTTTCTTTTCTTGCATCTTTTCTTGCATCTTTTTCAGCTATGCATTCCTGTTTAGTTCCAAAACTCCTCACTAGTCAATTCCTCAGGAACCTACCCTCGGAGCTCTCAATATCATCCCCATCCACACCCAGGTTAAAGCTGTTTGCCATCTCAACCACAACCATATTGATGTCTGCAATCTCCTCATCCCTGGCAAATCCTTGGAAGTCATGGATGAATCCATTGAGTGGCTTCTTCAGGATGCTATTCGTACTCTCCTTAGTGACATCACCCCAAACCTAAGCAAGGCTCTTGATGCAGTCATAGACCTTGTAGTCCTTCCAGAATTACATCAGTGTCTTTCTCAGTTGCAACAATAGCCTGGGCAAAGGTCCTCCTCAGGTAGTAGGCCTTAAAAGCTGCTCTAACTTGTCGATCCATTTCTTGGATAAAAGAGCTGTTGTTTGAGGGAGAAATAACACTTTGATATTAGGGTGAAGGTCACCAATAAAGGAAATCTGTCCAGCAGTGTTATCAACAATAAGCAAAATCTGGAGTTATGTTTTTCTCTAAACAAAACTTATCCATTCTCCATAGCAATGTCAGAGGGCGTCTTGGAAGAGGAGCTGGGTCATCCATGACTTCTCACTGCTCCTGTAGTGCACTGGCAGTGTGAGCTTACTGATGTGTTTGAAGACCCAGGGGTTCTCTCTGTGCCAGATCACAAAGGGTTTCAATTTGTACCCTGTGACACTGCCCCACAAGCAGGACTGTTATCCTGCCCTTAAAAGCCTTGAAACCCTGGCATTGTCTTGGCCTCTTTATGGATGAAAGTCCTTTAAGACACCCATTTCCAGAACAGGGAAGTTTCATCCATACTGAATATTTGTTCTAGAAAGTAATTTTCCTCCACAATCAGCTAATCTAGAGTTTCCAAAAATTCTCCAGCTGCCTTCACATCAGCACTTGCAGACTCAACTCTCACTTTCACGTTATGCAATGAATAATGATTCTTGAATCGTTTAAACAACCCAGAGCTGGCACTAAGTTCAACATGGTAGTAGAGTCCAGCCTTTCCTTTCAACACCATGTGCACATTTTTTCTTTGGCTGTGATCATCATCGTACTGAGAGGGCTACACTTCTGTGTCTGGTCTTCAATCCAGGTCAACGGAAATTTCTCCTGGTCTGATTTAGCCCCTTCTCAAATTTTCGTTAGTCTCAACACCTTCAAAAAAGCAAATCCTTCCACAGCATCTGTCACTGTGTTCTTGTTCTTCAAGATCCTAGCTGTGGTGCAATGAGACATGCCTGACTGGTGAGCAATAACCGTCAGTGATTTTCCACCTTCGTAGTCCTTAGTCACTTTTAATTTCATTTCCAAGTCTCTATGTGGCCTCTTACTGGCAACATTACAAGCGGACTTTGTATGCTTAGGGGCCATGATGAATAAAACAACACAAGAGAAAATGATGGAATCAAGAGATGCGATCAACACAAGATACATGAGGCTACCACTTGGCATAACGTGGCATGTTGTCTTACAGTAAACATTTTTATAAGTAGAAAAAGTACACTCTGAAATAATGACAAATAGTAAATAAATAAACTAGTAAAATGGTCATTTATCATTATCAAGGGTTCTGTGATGTATGTAATAGTATGTACTACACTCTTTATGACTGGCAGGGCAGTAGGTTTGTTTACAGCAGCATCACCACAAACGTGTGAGTAATGCCTTGCTCTGTGA
>NW_025794632.1:0-16531 GCF_021613505.1 Equus quagga | reverse complement strand
TTACAGCAGCATCACCACAAACGTGTGAGTAATGCCTTGCTCTGTGACGTTATGATGATTATGGGGCATTAGGCAATAGGAATTTTTCTGGTCCATTATAATCTCACGGGACCACCATTTTTTATGTGGACCACCATGTTATATATATATTTGGTCACTGATCAAAACGTCATTTTGTAGTGCATGACTGTATATGTGTGCATACGAATGAGGAATGTGCATTTGAATTACCTGGGGATCTTGTTAGAAGTAGATTCTGATTCAGTGGGTGTGGGGTGGGCCCTGAGATTCTGCATCTCTAACACTCCCTGGTGATGTTCACCCTGCTGCTCTGTGGACCTCACTTTGAGTAGCAAAGGCTTAAGCCATAGTTGATTGGTACTTTGTAACTTGGAGCCCAGGCGTCCTGGTGGATAAAGTGGCCCCACCTCTCTGCATTCCTCCCCCTTAGACTAGATAAGTTCTGCCAAGTCCTCAGTAAGTGTTTGCTTCTCTCATTTCCCCATGGTCCTAACTTCTAATATATTACATTGTTTAATGCAGGGATATTTCTTGGCAGTGCAGCTTTCCTTTTATCCATGCAAAATGGTCCTCTTTGTCTGGTCTCATGCTTCTTTGCCCTGAACTCTACTCCGAATGGTGTTTATCAAATAATCTTTTTCTTTTTTAAAGATTGGCCTTGAGTTAATTAATATCTATTGCCAATCTTCTTTTTTCCTTCCTCTTCTCCTAGAGGCCCCTCAGTACATAGCTGTATATTCTAGTTGTAGGTCCTTCTAGTTCTGCTATGTGGAACACCACCTCAGCGTGGCTTCATGGGAGGTGTTAGGTCTGTGCCCAGAATATGAACTGGTGAAACCCTGGGCCACCGAAGCAGAGCACACAAACTTAACCGCTCTGCCATGGGGCCAGCCCCATATGAAACTATCTTGATTTCCTTTTGTTTGAATTTGCCCAATATGCCTAAATAAAATAGATGCTCAATAAAAATAAATGGAACGAATAAAGCCATCATCTGTTCTTTTATTTTTGACCTTTATCATTTTATTTTAAGAAGTGTCTTTTTTGTCTTACCCACTATACAGTTTCTTGATGAGAATCTCAAGTTTCTTCTCCAGATTGCTGATTTGATGTCAGAAGTGTCAATTCTACTCTTTACTGCTTCCATTTTGAGGGAATTATTTTAAAAATTGCAAAAATTATTTTAAAAATTTCCCATTCACTCAGATACCACTTGGACCCCAGCCTTTGCCTTAGGCTAATGGTCAAAGCACCCTTTTCACGGAGCCTATACCATTCTTACACTTCATTGATGAAGACCAATGAAACAATTGCTGTTTAAAATTATAATATGTTTCAGGGCAGGCCTGGTGGTGCAGCAGTTAAGTTCCGCATGTTCCACTTCAGCGGCCTGGGGTTCTCAGGTTCCGATCCCGGGTGCGGACATGGCACAGAATGGCAAGCCATGCTGTGGTAGGTGTCTCACATATATAGTAGAGGAAGATGGGCACGGATGTTAGTTCAGGGCCAGTCTCCCTCATCAAAAAGAGAAGGATTTGACAGCAGATGTTAGCTCAGGGATAATCTTCCTCAAAAAAAAATTAAAATTATAATATGTTTCTTATGTTGTTATTTTCTTTTATATTTTGGGGTGTTATTCCCTTTCTGTATGCTGCAGCATCCTTTTATATGCCCCATTTTCATTTTTTCCTTTTTACTTTTTCAAAAGGGTGTCTGTACAGATACTACGTTGGTCAAAAGGTAGGATGAGTGGGACAGTCTTCAATGTCCATACTTTGTTCTTGGAGCTCGTTTTGTAGCTAAAACTAAAGATGTAATTGATGTTCAGAGCTCCTAGCTCATTTTACATTGACTAGCAATGCTACTGCCGAGCAGCGTGCAGTTCTTACTTGAACAACATAACACATGGGACTAGACCTCCTCATGAACTCTTCCCACACTTTATCCACATTTGCAACACTTTTCCTTAGGTCACTAATCATCTCAGGATACCATGTGCCTTCCCAGGCACCTTTCATAGAATAGATTGTATTCACAGAAAAGCCTGGATGGAGAAATGGAGGCAGTGATGTAGCATCTGTCTAGGGAGAGTAGAGAGATTCGAACAGGCAATGACAACACTTTATAGTTCAGGAATGGCCAAATGTCCCAGTGGTCAGTACGGCCCTTCACCCTTCACACAGAGAAGAGAGAGAAAACAAAATATCTCTCTATTTCCTCGAAGTTCCAATCTGATTCAAAGGCTGAAGTATGTGGTATGCCAAAAAAAAATATGCTTCTCAATACAAATGGAAAATCCTTTCTGACTCTGGCCTTTTGAATTTCTACTGTGGATGTCATTTTATTTATGTTTTTTTGTAGCATTGTTGGTTTTGTTGTGTGGAGGCACTGCAGGCAGGGCTACTCTCCTATCGTGTTAACCCGGTAATTGAACCCGAAGGTACAATAACCTAGAGAACTAAGAAACTTGTGGCCGGAGCCCCATATTAGTGAAGTACACTAGAAAATGCATGGAGTTCCCATTCCAGATATTTCCTCACCTCTGCGCGACTTGAATAAATTGCATAATCTTGGAGGATGTTGCTTTTATCATGTCAAAAATAACTTAGACTAAGTGATCCCATCCAATTGTAGAATGTTTGTAACAAAATCTCAAAGTGCAGTGGGAATGCTTTTCTTTTGCTACAGAGTTTTAGAGTCAGAAAGGCGTTATGGAGCAGAGGGTCTCACATTTTCAAGAGGCAGACAACTTAGAATTCATAATATTCTTAATGGAATGTCATGTAACGTAGACATTAAATTCAGAATAACTAATTATGCAATTCTGAGATTATAAAATAAACATGGGGAAGCAGGTGTCAGACTTTTATGGTAGAAAGAGAAAACATTCTGTTCTGTTGATTAATTCTACCTCCTAACATTCTTTTCACGCTCTATGCAATCAACTTACACACATGTTCTTTTCAATTATCTATTGCTTTTAGAAGAGTTTTACAACCTGGCCTCATGGTTGATTTTACTGAACCTCTTTTTTTTCAGACTCTTGGGAATATCATTCTAGATGAGGTGGCAAAACACACCCTGCTATTAAACTTCATTAGTTAACTAATTAGTCTGATCATGTGATCGTGACTAGGAAGAAACCAGTCAACCCTGATTCAAGGGCTCAGGCACATTGCTTCATCCTGCGCCTCCCTCCTGTCTGTTTTTTAACTGAGATTCTCAGTGAAAAATCTTCCCATGAAGTAACTCCATTTCTGAGTGGCTCCACTGGTAAATTCCACAAAACACTTCAGGAGGAAATAATAACAATTTTACTCAAGTAACTTTAGAAAATAGAAGAAGGGACACTTCCCAACTCATTTTATCGAGTCAGCATCACCTTGATATCTAAGCCTAACAAATATTGTACAAGAAAACTACAGAGTTTGTGAATGTAGGCACAAAAATCCTTAACAAAACGTTAGTAGATCAAAGTCAACAATCTATAAAATTGATAATACATTCTGGTCAAGTGAGACATACCCCAAGGATGCAAAGTTGGTTTAACACTCAAATATTAATGTAATTCATCGCAGAGTAAGTGTAATTCCTAAAGGAGAAAAGTCATGTGAGCATCTCAATAGGTGGAAACCTTGGACAAAATCCAACATCCATGCATGGTTAAAGATCTCTTTGCTAACTACAAAAACCTAAAGCTAGCAGCATCCTTGATGTTAAGACCGTATGGCCATGTTTGGGACCAAGGCAAGGAATTCCACTCTCACCAATTCAACAATGTACTGGAAGTCCAAACTAGTACATTAAGACCAGAAAAACAAATGGAAGGCCTAGTTATTAGAAAGGAAGGATTTAAATCGCCTTTATTGCCAGATGGCATGATTGTATACATAGGACATCCTATGGAATATATCAAAAAGCTTCTAGGATTAAGAAGTAAATTTAGCAAGATTAATGAATACTAGGTCAATATACAGGAATCAACTGTATTTTAATATAGTAATAATGAAAAATTGGAAAAAGATTATTATTTACAATATCACTAAATATATGAAGTATTTAGGGATGAAATTAACAAAACATGAGCAAGAATCATACACTGAAATCTATTAAACATTTATGTCAGATATTATAGATGATGGTAAGTGAACAGATATACCATGGTTATGCATTGGATGACTCAGTATTTTCATGATATATGTTGCCCCAAATTGATTTATTGATTTAACACAATTCCAAACTCCCAGCCGACTTTTTTGGTAGAATAGGACAAGCTGCTTCTAAAACTTATGTGAAGATTCAAAGGACCCAGAATCACTAAACCAATTTTGAAAATAAGGGCTCAGATGGATGACCCAGGAATGATTGTAATGCTACAGTAATCAAAACAGTGCAGTACTGGCACAAAGACAGATTAATAGCAATAGAACATGGTAGGGATTCCAGAAGCCAGAAATAAGACACCCACAAATATGAGTGTGTGAGTGTGTGTGTTTTTAAACAAAGGTGCCAAGGTAATGTGATGGCGGAAAGGAGAGCTTTTCAACAAATGGTGCTGGAATCAGTGCTGTCATATGAAAACAAATGAATCTCAACACCTACCTGCCACCATACATTGAGTTAGGCAAAGATTTCTTAGACAAGACATAAAAAGTACTAATCATAAGAGAGCAAATTGATAAATAAGACTATCAAAATTATAAATTTAAGCTCTTCTGATAACATCATTACGCAAATGAAAATGCAAGCCACACAATGGGAGAAAATATTCTCACACGTATTCCTAACACAGCACTTGTATCCAGAATGTATAAAGAACTCTTGAAACTCAATAGTAAGAACACAGAACAATAAAAATAGGTCAAAGATTTAAACAGTTCACAAAAGAAATATACAAATGACCGATAAGCTCATTAAAAAAGTGCTCAACATAAGCCTTGAAGTAATTGAAAATTTAAACCACATGGAAAGAACATTACACCCACTAGAATGGCTAAAATTTAAAAGACTTTCAATACCAAGTGTTGGTGAGGTTGTGGAACAACTGGAATTCACATACACTGCCTGTGGGGGTGGAAAATGGTACAATACTTTGGAAAACAGTGTGGCTGTTTTTTATAAAGTTTAACAGCCACCTACCATATGATCCAGCAATTCCACTTCTAGACATTTATCCAAAAGAAATGAAAACACGCATCCACAAAAACACTTGTCCGCAGGTGTTTACAGTGGCTGTTTTCATACTAGCCAACTTTGCAACAACTGAAATGCCCGTCCCCTGGTGAATGGCTAAACAAATTATGGTAGATCCATACAACAGACTGCCATCTAACAATAAAAGGGAACAAAATACTGATACACACAACATTTTTCATCTCGAAAACATCATGCTGAAGGGGGAGGCTAAACACACAATAGTCTGTACTGGCTTGATTTTATTACGTGAAATGATAGAACAGGCAAAGCAATGTTCACTAAGACAAGCGGATCAGCGGTTGCCTGGGGCTGGGTGTGCAGGTGGATTGACCACAAAGGGGCACGAGGAACTTTGAGGGGATGGAAATGTTCCAGATCTGGTTCGTGGTGGTAGACTTGGAGATACATTCATTGGTCAAGACATTGATATGTGCACTTCAAATGGGTGCATTTTATGTGTGTAAGGTTGACAGCAATAAAGTTAATTTTAAAATAGATAAAAGCTGCTTGAAAAGCCCCAGAGCTCCTCAGACTTGGAAATGGTCTACAGCTTGAGTGTTGCATGCCTTGGGATTTCCCTGTAGGAGAGGAAAGCACTGTGTGTCACAGAAATAGCTCCTGACGCCTGCAAATCTTTTCTGCTATTTACTGTTCTTGGAGCTTTGAGGGGGTGGTGGGGAGGAATGCTTTTGAATTCTCTTTATAGATAAAGGAATATACCGCACTCCAGCTTTTCCTTTACCTTCTACTTGCCCAAGGCCTGAATTTAGACTCAGGAGAAATACTGATTCCTGAAGTTATTTTTTCAGCATCTTTCGCTCCCCTCCTTGCAACTCAGGTCCCAGACAAGGCATCCTAGGACGATTTTTACTTTTGACATTAGAGTAAGCGAACATCAATTCCCTTAGGAGACTACAGTGATCTACTGCAAGGCAACTACATACCAGCAAGGTTACTGCAACTCCTCAATTTCTGAGTGACAGGTGGACAAGAAACATAACACATAAGAATGAGATTCATCTTGCCTTTTTTCTGATTTGCATTCTTGAAAAGAAAATTTCTCAACATTTATTGACATGGTAGGCACTTTAAGTAGCTTGCCTGGACAAGCTTTCAGACAGCTGTGCAAATCAGGACTTTTTTTTATTTCCACCTAGCTTGCAGTTTTGGAAAATAACCAAGGTCTGGTTTGGTTGATGTTCATGCTAGCAACACAGAGAATGTCTTCTGGGTGATAAATCCAAGAAAAAAGAAACCAAGGCCACATAAATGGCCATCAATCTCTTCAAACACTGATTTGATTAAAGCTGTAGTATCACTATTGTACTTTTCACTCACTCTCATCACAATAATTTTAACTGTTCTTATGCGATGGCCCATTTTCAGGTTATTGCCAGCTGCATACAGATCAAACTTGATGGACTTCAGTACAATCACCATTTTCAAACCTTTCAGTGAACACTTCATTGAGGTTTTGTAGTGATCGTTTCCTAATGAAATCGAGTATTTAAATACTATGTAGTTATTGAATATAGACTTTGATTCATTCTAATTCAGCTTCTGAGAGTAATTTTCTTATGAGTCTATCAAATTTGTTAAGTTACATTAGCCTTTGCTCTTCCTAACCCTAGACTAGCTTGTATGATTCATAAAGTAGTAAAGGTTAGTTAAGTGGTATTCTGTATTACTCTTTCAATTGTTACAATATTGCTGAAATAGGTCACCACCACCAGAACTGTTGGTTAAACTACTAACATGAAGTTCTATTTCTTGAAACTTTCAGGTTGTCTCTATTCCCAGGAAGCCTTCTGCAGCTAACTAAATCTAGGTTTCATCCAGGGTGTCCAAGTGGCCCAGTTCTAGTTCACACGCAGGTGTAAGGAGTCTCATTGCATACTTAATCATCTGAACTAGAACACTTTTGAAAGCGAAGCATGAGCTGTTAATAATTACTCTGGGACAGCACTCATTGCCTCTGGCAAGCTGAGATACGTTATTATCCGAAGTGTAGCACAGATTTTAAGTGGACCATGAACATACCAATCATCATGTGAATATCACTCATAATCTCTCAGGGAGCTAATAGGCATGGTGAGCAAAACATCAGGGCTCCTATTTCCATGAAGATAAGATGCGTCAATTCACAAGGTGATCGATCAGTGGGGGAGACTGGCAAAAGCAGAAGTCCTTGGTCCTAGCAATCAAGTTTTTCATTGCTGGGATCCTGTAGGGCACTCTGACCTGGTGCACTATTGCACGGCATTGCTACAGGCTTTGATTCCAACCCATCTCCCTTCCCACCACCGGAACTAAAGATGAAGTGCCAGTGCTGGCCTTGTAGGTACCCTCAATCCTAGGAGGATTGTGCCGGGCTCTGCAAATACTGACTATGCCACCGGTGCCTTCATTTTAAGAAGGAATTTGAAGTTGGAGGGAGCAAAAATACAGAGATGAAAAAAAGGAGAAAGGGCAGAAGGAGACACTCAATATGTGAGTATCGGAGCTCCAGAATGAAAAAACAGATAAAGCAGATAACGCTGAGAGCCTGGTTGAGATCCAGGAAATAAAACTCAGAGAAGTGCTGGGGCCCTATTATGACCGGGTCCCCTTGGAATTTAACTTTCAGAGTTGGCTACACTGAGCCTCCAGCAATTCATCAATTGCAGTTCAGGTTTTCCTACACAGCACTGGTTCCTACGATGGTTGCTGCTCCAGTAAGTTGTGATTCTCTGTATTCACCTCTTGGTCTCTCCCATTATGGGGGCAGCAGTTTGCCCTGAGACTTCATTTCTCTTACGGATTGCGCAATTAATAAAAGAGACCTCAACTAAGTTGGAGTCAGGAATGCCTGTAGGAGCGCTCTCATGGCCTGTCGTACACTGTCAATTGCTCCAAACAGGATGAGTTGTGCACTTTCCTCTGTTTCTCTGCATTTGCTTATAGTTCAAGGAGACCACCTAACTAAAATGGCAATTCTTTGTTCCTGAATAAACTCATTTTGTGGGTAAAACAAGTGGTCAATTTACGTTTTAAGTTGACACGTTTGGTGTCAGAAGTGGAATCCGAAGGAGGAGACCCCCAGGAGAGTGACCCCCAGAATCAAGCAAAGTACCCGTACCAAGCCCCTTGCAGTCTGCTTCCATGAGTTGCTGCCTACTTTCAGTTCCTTGACTCTCTTCTTGGATTCCGACATGTACTTGCTTTGCATTTTGAGCTTTCTGATGTCATTTGGGATTTGGAAAGGCTTTAGCCTTTCTGGTTCAAGCTTTTGTCCTTGGGCTCGAGGTTTCATCCCTGGGGAGTACTTGGTTCTTTTCTGAAGTGTAGTAGCAAGGCTCCTTTTGGGGATTGGGCTAGATGGAATCCAGGTGCTTTCCTGTGTTTTTGGATTCCTTCTAGAGTCATGGCTAGGACTCCAGCAACTGTCTTGGGTTTTCAGAAGAATTTGAGAAATGGGATCCAAGTCATCTAAATGCCCTGAGGGTAGCCCTCCTGGCCGGGTTTATGTTTAAGAATGATGGGCCCCCTACTTGTGGATTTTTAACGAAGTGGGTGAAACAGATCAAGATTAGTTTGCAATTACAATGGCCATCACGGGGAACTTTTGATCTGCCCAAATTCATTTTTTCTTAAAACCAAATTCAAAGGCTCTACAGTTAAACAAAATAAATGGTATGTTTATTTTAATTGGCATCTGGAGGCTTCCAAATGTGCAAAAAACTCTAAAATTTCCTCGCTATAAGACACCATATCTAAATTAGCCCAATTAACTAAGAAACTGAAGGAGAACAACAGTGCTTTGGAAGTCTTGTGTTCCTTGAGTCCCCCTCGCCCAACTTTCTGTCTCAGATGCCACCTTGTTTGTCTTTCTCAATGTATTTGCTTCAGGCTCCACTCCTTATGCCATCTTCCTCCTTCTCTTTTGCAGCTCCACTCCTATTCATTTGTTAGGCTGAGAGTTCCTAGAAAAATTATAACCTGCTGTTTCTTTCTCCAAAAATGAGGAAAAGATTCTAGAATTTGACAGCGTGCAAATAAAAATCTTCAGTAAAAACAGAAGAAACCCCACGTAACTCTTTAGCCATCTGAGCATGTAATCTTAATTTAGTCCATCTTCTAGAAGCGTAACTTGAATCTCACTATTCTTTTGAGTTTTGTAGCTGAAATATGGTTAAAATTTTTAACATAAAAGCTATAAGATCTCTGTTTATGTCTGTATACGTGGCTATGGATACATTTTATATATATATATATCTGATATATATATTTTATATTTTTTTAACTCCAGACAATATTACCAAAATTAATTTGTAAGAGAGCTCTACTTAATCAGCTTTGGATTAAGTGCTTATAAACTAAGTATTCTCTAATCTCAGAAATGTAATAGAAACTAACCCAAATGCTTTTCAAGTTTATGTGATCTAGTATTAATCTTTAGTAAATAGAAGTTAGCTTAAGGTTGTTTATTTAGTTAAAGCAGGCATGTCATTAGAGTTATCAACACTGAGTGTAATGCAGACATACAACTTTCATTCTACCCGGATTTATTAAGCTCATGTTATCTCTGTTATAAAGCTCATCAGCAAAATAATAATAATAACATAAGATGATGGCTAATTGCTTTAATGTCACATGGAGGTTTTGTGAGTAATCTAAACATAATTGTTGGCAATAAATGACTTCAATAGATAAAAATGGGATAAGCATTTTTGGGTGCAATAATTACATTTTCTGGTATTTGTGCTTGAAAAGTAGCTTCCAAAATCTTTTTGGTAACTTGAAACTTTAGAGATTTTTCTAACTTAAATTAAATGATGGAATTTTATTGAATATCTGGATGATTTTATAAACAAGATAAGATACTTAAACATTAATTATTGCATGGTTTGCATCATGGCCGCCACCACTGCTCTGGAGGTGGTGGCACCTACGGCACCCTGTGGGCCCTTGTGCACGACTTTGTCATGGGTGAGCAGGAGGGCCCCTTGGCCAAGTGGCTGCAGACATGAAATCTGGGAGCTATACAGTGTTAAAAGTGGTGGAAGCCCTTGGCTCCTCTCTAGAGAATCCAGAACCACGACCTCAGGCACAATGAATCCAGCTTTTGCCACAGATGCTATCCCAGCGTCACTCCTTGCTCCTAGAGATGGAAGTTGTTCACCTGATCTTATTCTTTGAGAACTGGCTGAAGGACCACCATCTTGTGATCCCATCTGTCCTGCAGGGTTTGAGAGCACTAAGCCTGTGTGTGTCCCAACACCCAGGACTGGCTGTCTCTGTGCTTAAAGCCATCTTCCAGGTGGCCCACATACAGTCCCTGCCACAAGTGGACTGACACACTGTATATACTATCATCAGCAACTTCACACGTACCTGGGAAGAAGAGCCAAAGGGCCTAGGAGCTGACTTCACCTTTGGCTTCAGGTGATGGTTGGGGAAGAGGATCCCTATAATCTTCTGGTGGCCTTCCACATCGTCCATGACCTCATCTCCAGGGACTAGAGTCTGGGACCCTTTGTGGAAGAGTTGTTTGAAGTGACATCTTGTTATTTCCCTTTTGATTTTACCCCTCCACCTAATGACCCCATGGTATGCAGAGAGAAGATCTCATCCTGAGTTTTTGAGCTGTGCTGGCTTCTACATCACAATTTGCTAAGTTCCTGCTGCCCCTGCTGATTGAGAAAGTGGATCCCAAGATTCTGAGTGCCAAGCTGGATTCTCTACAGACGCTGAATGCTTGCCATTCTTTGTAAGGACAGAAGGAACTGAAGGACTTCCTCCCCATCCTTTGGGTTTCTATCACAGGGAGATGTTCCAGAAAGCAAGTGAGTGGGTGGAGACTGAGGGCCAACCAGCCCTCCACTCCCTGACTGCATGTGTGGCTCACTCTGTGCCAAGGGCTGATGCTGAGGACCTCCTGGACTCTTTTGTTAGCAACATTCTACAGGACTGCAGGCACCATCTGTGTGAACTGGACCTGAAACAGGTATGGCCTAGTTCCAAACTGCTGCAGGCCGCTGCATGGGCCTCTGCCCAGACCTGTGACCACATCACCAGCAACATGCTGCCTTTACTGCTAGAACAGTTCCACAGGCACAGGCAGAGCAACCCGTGGCAGACAATCCTGGAAATGATCCTGGGTTTCTTGAAGCTGCAACAGAAATGGAGCTATGAAGACAAGGATGAAAGGCCTCTGAGTGGCTTCAAAGACCAGCTGTGCTCACTGGCATTCATGGCCTTGACAGACCCCGACAGCCAGCTTCAGCTTGTTAGCATCAGTACACTCACAGTCTTGGGTGCCCAGCCAGGTCTCCTGCATCCCAGAGACTTAGAGCTGGTGGTGGGTCACCTATATAGACTGAGCTTCCTGGAGGAGGATTCCCAAAGTTGCAGGGTGGCAGCACTGGAAGCATCAGGTATCCTGGCCACTCTCTACCCTGTGGCCTTCAGCAGCCACCCAGTGCCCAAGCTTGCTGAGGAGCTGTGCTTGGGGGAGTCAGATGTGGCCAAAGGGGATGGTCCCACCAAATGCTGCATCTGTGCTGTCTCCAGCCCTTGTCAGCTGTATCAACACATCCCAGCCTTGTCAAGGAGACTGCCTATGCTGCTTTAGCATCTCTGCCAGATGAACCAAGGGAATATGGCTGCGGGACCGAGTGAAATTATTGCTATCTGTCAAAGCCTCCAGCAGGTGGTGGAAAAATACCAGCTAGACCCCATGCGTTGTTGGTATTTCCATCAGACAGCTCTACCCTGCCTGCTTGCCTTGGCTGTGCAGCCTTCTCTGCCAGAGAAGGGGCACTCAGTTCTGAGAAAAGTGCTGTTGG
The DNA here is from genome assembly GCF_021613505.1 of Equus quagga. Lineage (NCBI taxonomy): Eukaryota > Metazoa > Chordata > Mammalia > Perissodactyla > Equidae > Equus > Equus quagga. Next base: position 4,487 of record NW_025794632.1, on the reverse strand, counting down.
TGGATGAGGTCTTGGCCACCGTGGTGTTTGTCCTTGGCACTGCCACCACCCACTCGAGCCCTGACTTAGCTGCCCAGAGTGTTGCCCGCATTGTGCCCCTCTTCTTGGATGGCAACGTCTCCCTTCTGCCTGAAAACAGCATCCCTTCCCTTGCAGATTCCATCCATCCCAAGATGGTTCTTCAGGGCAGAGGCGGCTGGTTGTACTGCTCATGGCCTTCGTCTGCTCCCTGCCTCGAAATGTGGAAATGCCTCAGCTGAACCAACTCATGCAGGAGCTTTTAGAGCTGAGCTGCTGCCACAGCTACCCTGTCTCCACCAGCCCTGCCAAGTTCTTTGCAGGACTCCTCAACAGGCACCCCGCAGGGCAACAGCTGGAGGAATTCCTACAGCTGGCTGTGGACAGAGTGGAGGCTGGGCTGGGCTCTGGGCCTTGGAGTCAGGCCTTCACACTGCTTCTCTTGGTAACAAAGGCCCTATCGCTCAGATATCCTCCTCTCAGCTCCTGCCTTACAGGCTGGCTCATGGCTCCTGAGTGATCCGTGATCCGTGATCCATGATGGCTTCCCTCTGATCGTGGCTGACTGCACTGAGTGTTCACTCATGCTGGCCAAGCTGAAGTGAGGATCACGTTGCACCAGCGGTTCTTCACAGATAATGTGCCTGCTTTGGTCCAGGGCTTCCATGCTGCTCCTCAAGATGTGAAGGCAAATTACCTGAAGGGTCTGTCTCCCGTACTTAGGATGCTTAAGCCTGTACTCTTGCCAGAGCTGCCCACGCTGCTTTCCTTGCTGCTGGAGGCCCTGTCCTGCCCCCAGTCTATGGTACAGCTCTCCACCCTCAGCTGCCTTTAGCCTCTTCTACTGGAAGCACCCCAAGTCATGAGTCTTCACGTTGACACCCTCGTCATCAAATTCCTGAACCTCAGCTCTAGCACTTCCATGGCTGTTCAGAGTGCTGCACTGCAGTGTATGCATGCTCTCACTCACCTGCCCAGCCCTGTGCTGCTGACCTACAAACCACAGGTGATCGGGGCCTTCCCAAACCCTCAGATGACAAGAAGAGACTGGAACACCAGGAAGCAGTGTCAGCCAGGACAGAGTGGCTTCTGCCGGGGAGCCCTGGAAGCTGAGCCCTCGGTCCTGGCCTAGACTGTTCTGACAGACAATCTCACCTAGGTAACTGTTGAGCCATCTTACCCAAGGCAGGGAGACCACTGGCCTTTGACTGCCTTTCCCACAGACATGGCACAAATGCTGGGCCTCTGTTGCATGGCTGTACAAGAAACACAGGAATCCTGATTTCTAATGAATATGTGAAGTAACTAAGTGTGAGACCACTTGCGTTTGAAGAAAGATCTTGGTCTTGGGGCTCTTCGATTTATATGTCAGGAAAAGGGAGAGATGCTGCTGAACGATGAATGCCGATGAGTGCGGCCCTGAGGACCAGGGATGATGGATGTGTGTACCTCCTGGAGACTAAAGATTTCTTTTGGTAAAAAGTTAATTGATTAATTAATTTAATTTTTAAAAACTACTGAACATAGTTATCTGCTTTTGGCTTCCTTTACAAAGAAACTAAAGATATTTGGACCTGTTGGTAAACATTTTGTGCTACATTGGAAAATTGATTATAAGGGAAATATATTTCTAGGAATTATACAATGTATGCATAAATTTGCCAATAGCAGACCATTCATAATTGTTTAAAGCTATAAAAATAAGGGAAACATCTCCATATGGAAGGAAAATAGGATGTGTGTTTCAGGAAAAGAAGGTATGAGGAATGGAAATGCATTCCGTTGAGGGCAAAGAAACCAATATTGTCCTAAAGAGAGACTGGATATTTTGGAACGGGAAGGGAAAAGAATAGGGCAAAATCTGAATGTAAATATGAAATTGAGGAAGGTTTATGGAAAGGTATTTTGGAAAGGAATTTTATGTGTGGGCAGGACTAGCCAAGATTGGAATGAGTGAGTTTTAAATATCAAGAGTAAGCTGATGCAAAAATTAAAATTTGGCTTTCTTTTCGTTAAAAGAACAAGGTTTTCTTGGACTACTGGTCCGCTTTTGATAACACACTGTGAAAGATTCTTTACCTTATATGTCATATGCCTAGAAAACAAAGATTTGTGTTTTATCTAAAAGATTTTCAGTTTTGTTTTGATCAGGTCTTTCATCAGGAAAACTGTTTCCTTAATATTAAAGGAGTTACATTTTAATTACAACTATGTAACCTTTTGTATTTGCCTTTGAAATCTTGCATTGTTACTTTGGTCAAATAGATATGATGTTATCACTTGTAATTCTAGTTACTACCTAAAAATGTATGTCATAAACATGCTCAAATTTCCTTGTCAGTTGATTTATAATGAACCCTCATCGGATCCTTAACAATTGTCTTTTTTTGAAGTCTTTTGTCAGTTACAGACAGTTATTGTTGTATTCTGATGCTTTTAAAAGTATGTTTCATCTTCAAAGAGTTTCAGGGAGAAGACATTGACAAGTACTCTGGAATAAAGATTTGTGATAATTTTAAGATTATAGCACCGAACTGGGTCAGAATTTTTAAAACTTGAATGGAAAACTGATTACTTTAATGTTTTGCTTTCCAGATGTAAAAGACCCCTTTTTCTCCTCTCTTTTAAGCTATCTATAGCTTACAGCAGTTTGGTAAATTGTAACTCCAAAACAATGTCTAAAGAATTTATCTTTTTCTCCCTACCATATCTCTCCAGATCTCAGAATCTCTTAAGTATTCTTTTCATGACAATATATGTATTTCTACAAATTCAGTGAGAACCTGTTCCCCTTCTTACACGACACCATGGAAATAATGGCTATGTCACCAAGGCTTTCACAGATTGTCATAGTCAAGAAAGATGTACATAGACTCAGCAATGACCAGACAGCTTTAAGAAACTGCTTGAAAAAACAGGCCTAGTACTTTGCCTACAAGGTTCTAACAAAGCAACCTTAAAAAGAATTTCTATGGTCAATCTCTGTTCTTGCTGCATTTATATAAATATCCAGGCCAAGTTTAATACAAACAAATTAGTTTTACTATCATTATCTTTAAGAAAAAATGGGAGTAATTCTGGAGAGAGAAATTATGTTTGTCCCTTCATAGATATTAAGTTCTAGTCCTATTAATTGTCTTTAAGGTTTTGTGATACACTTGTAAGCTGGACTGGATCCTAAATTCTTCTGATTTCCTTAAATGTCTGGCTACAACTTTCCAAACTACCGTTTCCAGTTTTCACTGCCTTTCAAAGCTCTTGAGGAGGGACTATACTGGGTGGAAACCAGACTTTGGGGACTCATGCCTTGGGTACACACCTCACAGATAAAGAAGGCTCCACCTGACATCTGGTCCTGTACCAACACCGGAGACATTCATACAATGGATTGGAGGAGAAGCAGCTAACATCTGAGGCAGACAGCTTTCCCAAAATGACTGGACCAGGCCTGTACACTGTTTACTTGATGTTGCTTCTTACCTTATTTTCTCTCTCTCTTTCCTGCGAAGACAATGCTTTTATCTGCATTTGCTGAATATCTGGTGAAAGGTTGAAGGCTCTCCCATTGTTGGATTTGTCATCAGAAATCTTAATCTATCTAGGACAGAAATGACCTCTTAGTTCCCACATGAGTATTTTTACTGGAATCCCAAGTGCTACTATATGGTTCAATTGTTCCACAGGCCTACTTTATGAAGTTAGGGTACTAAGCCCACTTCACGTGGCTTCTTGTTTCAGTTTAACCCACCCCTAGGATGGGAAAATGAGACCTCTCGAATAGCCATATAAGAAAATTTCTGGGACCACCAATGTAAATCAGGCCATTTGTAAACTTCTTGACATACACTTATATTTAGGTAACCTCTCAGTATGTAAGAACATAATGCCTGAGCTTGGGTTAAATTATGCTAATGCCTTTAGGCCAATGAATGAGTCCATAGATACCATCACTTCTGTGGGAGCCTTATGGTTATAACTTCCTGTGTGGAAGTTTGGGGAATGGCCTTTATGCTTGGTTGACTCATCGTTTTGACAGCTGAAGAATATAAGGAGAGTGTGCCTTTGCTGTATTCACTGTCCTATTCTCTCTACATTAAGCCTCTCATTGGTCGATCACCTTAAACCTCTATAATCGCCTTAAATAAGAACTTCCAGGAGGCATGATGATTCTGGGTTTGCCTCTGTGTAGAAAACTTTCTTTCCATGTATTGAAGTGACTGCCAATCAACAAATGAGCAAGAATCTTACCCTGACACTAGAAGAGTTGGTCAACTCTGCAGCCAAGGCATTTTCAGCTCAGCAACGGTTGCTTAAGTCATTGGGCAAGGTAGGTTTGAAGAATTGTATAGACTTTAATTATATGCTTACTGAGCAAGGAGGTGTCTGTGCAATAGCAAACACCTCCTATTGCACGTGGATAAATGTCTCTGGGGAGGTAGAGACCCAATTACATAATATTAGAGAGCAGG
>NW_025794631.1:0-2369 GCF_021613505.1 Equus quagga | reverse complement strand
TAGCCATGTATATATCTTCTTTGGAGGAATCTCAGTTCAGGTCTTTTGCCCATTTTTTAATTGAGTTGTTAGTTTTTTTGTTGTTGACATGTGTGGTTCGTTGTATATTTTGGATATTAACCCCTTATCAGATATATGGTTTACAAATATCTTCTCCCACTTGTTAGATTGTTTTTTCGTTTTGTCAATGGTTTCCTTTGCTGTGCAGAAGCTTTTTAATTTGATGTAGTCCCGTTTGTTTATTTTTTCTATTGTTTCCCTTACCCAGTCAGACATGGTATATGAAAAAAATGCTGCTAAGATCAATGTCAAAGAGCATACTGCTTATGTTTGCTTCTAGAAGTTTCAGTTTATTTTATTTCCCCATCTTTGAAAAGAGATTAAATAAGACTCTCATTGAAATAGAATTCTTATTTCCATATTGTTTCCTACATTTAAAATGCCACTAGCTGAAACTTGTTTTCTTCAGGGATCATAGTCATGTTAAAAAGTTATTTATGCTCGTAGTGCCAGATAATGTGCTTTTGCTGTTGACACATTGAGGTAATTACATTTTATTGGTTTTGGTAATAATCTTAGAAATGGTTTTTTTATCTCTCTAGTTAATTTCCATCACATTTCTGAGAAGATTAAGAATTAAGTGAAGGGAAACTCAGAAATGGTCCAACAAGTAGCCGTTTGTGAACAGAAGGTATAATCATCTAATTTTTATTTTCATGGCTTCTCCTTGAAGTACTTCCCCTTTCTTCTAGTTCACTTATTTTTCTCTCTCTTCTTTCATGCTAGTGTCCCATTTCACTACATTGTATAACAGTCTAAATTTAAAGCAAGCATCTTATATGTAAAGCACCACTTTTTAAAATTTCTGTGTGGACTTACCCACGGGAGATAGGCTTCACTATCTCTATAAATAATATTTTTGAATTCTGAATCCATTATTACATATCTGTATAGATCAATGAAGCGAAGAAACATGCTCAAGAAACAAAGGGGCAAAATAAGATTCTCTGTGATGAAGTACATAAATTTAAGGTAAAAATCCCTTCTTTTTCCTAGATTACACTCTAAAAATAGAAGTAAAAGTGATAAGTGAATATTACTAATCTCTATGTTTTGTTGAAGAATAACATCAAAACACTTGAAAGCACTAATGAAATCATTAACGACGTCATTCCACGTATACGAACTAAGTTGCAGTGAGAGAGAGATGGGAACATGCAGAACTGGGACTTGGTGCAAGTTTTGCTACTAAGTTATGACCATAATTTGATTTTTGAGATTTTGTTCACTGGGTGAATTGAGCCCTGCATTCCTCCATGCTGTTCACTGCTGCTTCAAGTACTAATACCCACAATGCCTTTTTTATTTAAGGACTTAGGAAGAATTTTTTTTCTGATTTTACAACCTGGGTTAATTGTTTATATCATTCAGCACTCCCTCCCCTCCAAGAAATATAGAACTGAGAAACTGTAGGAGAGAGTACTAGAGAATTCTAGCCACGTTGAGCAGTCCTAGCCCCCTGAATGCAGAGCAGAGAATTTTCATAGTGAATCTAGTGACAATATTTATCTTCCACTAAGAAACACTTCCTTTGAGCTGTTTGACTTCAAGATTTTAGACTGTCTTTGCTTTTGCCTCGTCAGCCAGTCCAGTATCCCATTGTCTCAAAAGTAGGAAAGTTGGAGCGCCCATGAGATATTTGTGACTTCAGTTATTCTTTTAGTTCCTCATTTCTTTCTGTGTTTCACTTTTCTTCTCGACTTAAACTGGATCAGCTGCTTTTAATGATTCAGGGGCTGATGTATGTTTGTTGGCATTTCTTCTTTTTAGCATATCGTCCAGATTTCTGTTGAAATCTAATACAATTTGTTTCTATCGTACATGCAGATAGTAGAAAAGAAAAATATACAGAGAGTTAAAAGGTGATATTTCAGTGAACACCTCAGGAATTTCAGAAGTAAACTACCTATATTTGCTGCAGGATTTTCATTGTACACCTTAGCTTTGATGAAGAACAAATATGACACGTCTTAGAGTATTAAATTTGTATGTTAGCTATTAGGGATTTTTCTTCTTGGGAACGAAGTCATTAGTGAGAGTGTTTTGCTTAAGTTCAAATCCCCCTTGATGAATTTCATGTCAGTGAAGCAAAATTGAAGTCTGAATAACAGCATGTACAGAAGGAAAATGCTCAGCTTAAGATCAAGTAGGAGAAGAGAACAAAAAGTTACTCCCATAGATTATGTAAATCAGAGAACTAAACATCATTACTTCCTTTTTAATTTTCTTATTTTTAATTGTGGTAAAATACACATAACATAAAATTTACCATCATAGTCATTTTTAAATGTACATTTTAGTAACATTAA
>NW_025794630.1:0-3699 GCF_021613505.1 Equus quagga | reverse complement strand
TGATGGCCTCCCCAGCCCGTGTTTGTGAATTGATTATTGAACCCAGCTCAAGACCTTATATTTATCCTTTCTACATCTCAGCTTTTTGGTTTTCATCTGCAACAGAAATAATTTTGAACCTTGAGTGTCGTCCATCATATTTATCATCTTTCAATGTTTTATGTCAGCTGCAAAAATACCCTTATTGCAATCTTTGAGAACTAAGGTTGATCAGGAAAGGTGCGTGGACAAGCCCTTGCTTGTACCACTAGAGAGCTCCGCTGAGATGGACACTGGCTGTTAATGGGCACTTCTGGGATCTATTTGTTCAGGCAGCTGCAAATCTGCCTCTATTATCATCTACTTTCGTGTTTGCTTCTAAAAGCTTTATTCTGACAGTAATGAATTGCATTTATGAATGCTGAATAAAAATGTTGATGACAGTATTTAATTTATTGAAGAAATTTATAAAAGAGTATGAAATTTGGCACTTCTCTTAGGCTCTTAGGGCTGACTGCTGTGCCATCAAGAGGAAAATCTGGACCAGTTCCCCAGCCAAGTGGGTGATGACAGTGGCAGGTAGACCTAAAGTTCTAAATGGCAGATGGGGGAGTGCCTACCCCATCATCTAAGTGACCAAGTCTGCAACGGGAGAGCCGTTTGCTACCAAACAGTGACTATCTTATAACGGTGTCCATTCATGGACGGCCCCTGAAGTCAACTCTCATCCTGCCATGACTTCTTTATGATAACAGCCGTCATAGATGGAGCACCCACTCAGCGCCGGGCAATGCAGACACACCTGTAATCCTCAGAACCACCTCACGAGGAGGCTCATCCCCATGTCTGGATTAAAATTGTCAGAAGAAACTGTGAAAGAGCTTGAAATGGCAAGAGATGACCTTTCAGTGGGACACTGGGGTTGTCGGGCAGATCTCAAAGGGTTTAGCATTTATAAATGGTAGAAAACTGATAGTAATGCGAAGACTCTTATCCATAGAAAAGCAGATAATTTTTTTCATATAGACATGCAACTGATTTCTGCCCTGTAGAAAAGAGGATTTCAAACATGACACTTTAGTGCCCATAGGTATTAATCTATTAATAAATTCATCTCCATACCTAACAGGTACTAATAGCAAATTTTCTCAATTTTTCATCTACCAGCAACTTCATTTCGGCATTCACGACTGGTTATATGTTTGTTCCTCAGATTCTCATTTGAATCAATGGAACACGTTGTTGGTTCTCTCTTTAATTAAAGAGTTAAGTAAAACCTTTGACACATGTTCATATTATATTTGTGTGAAACTCATGGTTTTAGCATTTTGAGGATTTTCCTCTAACGACAATTAACAACCTTCAGGGGCCATCCCTCTGGTCCCTGTTACTTGGGCAGCCTGATTTTATACCCCAGAATTTCTGACAGGAGAATTGGCACTCTCAGATCAAACCTCTGCTTTTCTGAGAATGGGATCCAGCTGACTGGAATGTCCACGCAGTCCTCATTCAAGCTGCACAATGGGGCTGGCTTAGAGGTTTGTTGGGAATGGAGGAGGGGCACTTATAGCCTGACATGGCAGAGCGATTAGGATAAAACCCAACACTGGGTACCCTTCTTAAGCCCTTGACCCTCCCCGCCACCCGGGAGCTCCCATTGGTCAGACCTGCCCCTGAGTGCCTGCCCCAACCCTTCTTGAGCCCCCTCTTTCATCTCCCCTGTTCTCCACATCTGCAGACTCCTCACCCCTTCTCTCATCTTCTGTGGCAGAACCGTCAGCCCCACCTTTGTCTTGCAAGACTTTAACGCCAGGTGCTGGGATCTATGTTTCCCCGTCCAAGTGACCCATTTAGGTATTCAAACAACAGCAAGAAAAATCATTGAGATCCTCACCCTAAGAGGAATTATGCTGCCAGCTTCATTATGATGACATCAATAGCTAACCTTTTGAGCACATAGTGTATGTCCAGGACCGGACTGAGCACTTTACGTTGACTGAGCATGTGGGAAAGCTCATGTTCCTGACTCGGTTTCTTCATTTATGAAGAAGGAAAGCAGAGATAATTGGTCAGAACCAAGAGGGTATCTTCTCAAATTTAAAGTTATGTATTGTGTGCCCTCGAACAGGGAGATTGTACATCCATTTAACTGAAGATTAATCTGTAATACATTCTTAATTGCAAGAATATACATTTTTCAGGCAGCCCGTTAGATAACACTGAGTTTCATGATTATTCAACACAGTACATTTAAATCTGAAGTCAGAATGTAAAATATGACATTTGGGAAGATGTACGAGGTTGTACAGGGAGATTTGGAATTCCTAAAGCCATGAAGTGATTTATATTTGTCAGACATGGAACATTTTTTAACTAATCTTCATAAAAACAAAATGTGAATCAATAAAAGTTATCCCAGACACTCTAGGCCTTTGTGTGTATGGGAGGCAGGGGCTGGGGGAAGGGATGGGGAGACTTTCTAAACTTAGAAAAGAAAGTGGTAACTGAGTACCTGAGAAAGCTTTCTATCACACCTCATCTGTCTCCTTCCTCCTTCAGTGACTCAGTTTAGCAGTGAATGAAAGAGACCAAACAGATGACCAAAGGCAGCATTGACTGCACTTTCGTTTGTGGGTCCTAGCTCCATCACTTCCTGTTGGTGGCCGTGGCAGATGACTTAAACCATTCACGAGATAAGAATAACAGGAGTCCTCTCCAGGTGTTATTCTGGGGAGTGAAGGAGGCAGTGCAATTAAGGCCCCGGCACAGTGAGCAGCACACAGGAAACAGTCAAACATTGCGATATTACTCGATTTCCTTTGAGATCGGTTTTCCCTTGGGGCTGTTCACGTGGTCCCCGATAGTCTGGCTGTGTGGCTGCCAGGGGTGGGGGCGGGGGCGTTCGCTCAGAGATCCTGCCCGGGAAGCCACACCCCAAACACCCCCTCCCTGTGCTCACCAGGGCCGGGAACGCTTTAGCAGGAACACAACCTCTCCCTCCTCTGGTGCCTACAGAGGCGCAGCCCTTCAGAGTCTGCGCTGAGTCTAAACAGGACTTAAAGAAAGAGCAGTTTCTGACGCTGAAAAGCCAGCGGCCAGGTGTTTCCTGGCAGCAAGGGCAAAGGCAGGAAGACAGAGGGAAAAGCGAACAGCCCCACACCCGACGGTCCCGGAACAAACCTGAGCCTCCTCAGTTTCACCAAGACCTGTGCACTTCAGCGATTCCATCCATCCGAAGCTTTGGATAAAGGACAGGAAGGAAGGGCAGCCACAGGGCCTTTGCATCCGCCAGGGCTGCAGATCTCCCAAGCAACCTGCGGGGGTAAGTTGGTCACATGAGTGGAATTTCCACGGTGGTTTTGAGGATTTCTTTATGACTATCTTGCTTCAAGAATGAAGGGTGAGGGCCGCCCGGTGGTGCAGCGATTAAGTGCGCACCTTCCGCTTCTTGGCGGCCTGGGGTACACTGGTTCGGATTCCGGGTGTGGACATGGCACCGCTTGGCAAACGCCATGCTGTGGTAGGCGTCCCACACATAAAGTAGAGGAAGATGGGCACGATGTTAGCTCAGGGCCAGTCTTCCTCAGCAAAAAGAGGAGGATTAGCAGTCGTTAGCTCAGGGCTAATCTTCCTCAAAAAAAAAAAAAAGAATGAACGGCGATGTCGGGAAGAAAAAACAGCGAATCCTAGGACTTGTTGCCCCAATTAATCAGGAAGACA
>NW_025794629.1:14333-19153 GCF_021613505.1 Equus quagga | reverse complement strand
TCTCCTTGAGGTTGTTGAGGTGGGAAGGAAGTGTAGCTATGGCCACCTATTTGACCTGAGCTCAAGACGAACCCTGGGACCTGGCAAGGGATGGGGGCCATAGGTGAGAGGGTAGGGCACTGTTGCCCCAGGGAAGCCTCCCCTCCTACCTACATTCACGCATTCATGCCATATATCTACTTATGGCAACCACAAAGGGCCTTGAACATGCTGCCTGACTCTGGGGACATAGCAGTGACCACGTCAGATCCAACCCCATCCCCTCACAACTCACCAACCAGGTTTGCAGATAGACACATCATCAAATAGTGACAGTTCAGAGTGGTCCAATCTCTAAGGGGAAACTTAGGCGGGTGGGTTGTAAGAGGCCAGACCTGATCTGGGGAACTCAGACCTAACACAAATCCAGGGAGTCAGGCAGCTGTTGGTGAACTGGTTAGAATTGGCATCAGGTTATGACTGTAGAGACTTCTCTAACAGGTATGGATTGCCTCCTCTCCCACCTCTCCCACCAAATCTTGTCATTTAGTAATCACTCAAAAAATACATTCTGAGCGCCTACAATGTACCAGACACTGTACCAGGAACTAGGAATGCAACAGAGCAAGATAAGAAGATCTCTTTCTGATGGAGCTTACATTCTGGCAGGGAAGAAAACCAGAAACAAATAGACCTCAAACACACAAGGTAATTACAGGGAATGGTAAATGCTATGGAGCAAATAAAACAGGATAATAAGCTTAAGCAGTGCCAGTACAGGTCCACCAACCGTTAACAGTTTGCAACTCGATAAGTGCAGAAATTGCCAGTAAGTGCTTCCAAACCTACAGCAACTTGACATTTTCGTGACATTCAAGTATACGATCCGGAGCCCTTTCTAGTTGCACACAGTATAGACCAAAAGGGTCAGTCCATCACAGATTGAAAATATGAAAAACAGTTTCTACTCCACAACGACAATAGTTTCAGAAGCACTGCGCTAGTGGGCAATGACATCTAGAAGGCATAGTGGTTAGGATCATCCTCGCAGCTGTAACACATAAACCCCACCATGTCAAAGCTCAATAGGAGAAGTTTATTTCTCAATCACAGAACCTCCCAATGTGGGCATCAGCTGGCTCAAATATTGTGTCAGGGATCGAGTCTTTTTCCATTCGGTGATTCCACCATCTCCTAAAGGCTCAGGGTCCTTTGAATCCAGGCAGAAGACAAGAGGGTGGAGAACCCCTGCTTGCTTCTTAAAATGCTTGGCCTGAACGTGAACCTTGGACACTCTTGGTGGGAATGTCAATTTCAATAGCCATGATGGATAACAGTATGGAGGTCCTCAAAAAATTAAAAATAGAACCACCAAATGCTCAAGCAACCCACTTCTGGGTATATGTCCAAAGGAATTAAAATCACTGTTTCAACAAGATCTCTGGACTCCTCCTTCATTGCAGCATTATTCACATTAGCCAAGATATGGAAACAACAGAAGTGTCCATCAACAGATGGATGGAGAAAGAAGATGTGGGATATATGTACACAAAGGTATATTATTAAGCCATGAATTTTATGAAATCCTGCCATTTTTGCCAATATAGATGAACCTTGAGGGCATTATGCTAAGTGAAATAAGTCACAGAAAGACAGATAACTATATGATATCATTTCTTATGGAATCTAAAAAAGCCAAGCTGAGGGGCCAGCCCCGGAGCACAGTGGTCAGTGTGCTAAGGTCGCCTGCCCTGCTTGGCTGGGTTGGAGCCCAGGTTTCTCCTGTTCGGATCCAGGCATGAACCTAGACACCACAATAAAATAGAGGAAGATTTGCACAGATGCTACCTCAGGGATAGTCTTCCTCAACACAATGAATAAATACATGAAAGAGAGAGTGGACGGAGGAAAGAAGGAAGGGAGGAAGGGAGGAAAGAAGGAAGGAAGACTCATAGGAACAGAGTAGAAGAATGCTGGTTTCCAGGGCTCTGGGGGTGAGAGGAAAGGAGACTGGCTGGTAAGGGTACAAACTTTCAGTTCTAAGAGGAATAAGGTCTGGAGACCTAATGGATGATGTCACTGTGGTTAACAATATTGTTTCCTATACTTAAATTTGCTAAGCGTCAATCATACGCCTTCTCACCAAATAAGGTAACTATGTGAGGTGATGGATGTGTTCATTAACTTGAGTGTGGCAATAATTTCACAATGTATACATATATCAATTCATCATGTTGTACACTTTAACTATACTACAATATTATTTGTCAACTATACCTCAATAAAGCAAGGGAAAATTTATTTTAAATAAGTCTTTGGCCCTAAAGCAACATACATCACTCCTGCTCTCAATCCGTTGGACAGAATGAGTCTCATGGCCTCAACTGGGCGTAGGGGCCTCTAGGATGAGGCCCCCACACGGAGCCACAGACCCTTCCCAGACTCTGAGATGGGGCCCAAACGCAGGATGCCACAGATGGGGGCAGAGAAGCCAGTGGCAGACAAGGAGCCGCAAGCTCACTTTCCTGGGAAACTGTGTTTTTAAACTCCTGGTTGTATTTGTTGTTGGTGGTGTTGCTGTCAAGTGGGTTGTGACACATACTGACCCTGTGTACAGCACAGCCGAACCCTGCCTAGGCTTGTGGCACCATCCTCTCACCTCCTGGCGCTATATCAGACAACGCTTTGCTGCTATTCACGGTTTTCACGGCCAAGTTTTTCGGAAGAGGCTGGCCAGGTCCTTCTTCCCCGTCTGTCTGAGTCTGGAAGCTTGACATTGGTGGGAGGCGGGGTCTGTCTTCATGGGAGGCCCTGTGCCCCACCCTCTTGTTTGTGGGTCAGGAGAAGGGCTGAGGGCCCTTGCCAAGGTCAGGGAGGGGGGTGGGAGGCACTGGGGATCCTTGAATCTGGTGGTCACCATCCATGTCTGACTGCAGTGGAAGACCATCAAGAATAAGCTGAGGAAAGTGCGGAGGGTAGAAGACGCCCTGAAGGAAGGAAAGGTTTCTCAGGAAAGTGACCTTATGCTTGTGGCAAAGTTTACGAACATACTAGGACTGAATCAACCAAGTAATGCCAGTTCAGAAAGTGTACCAAAAAGGAGAGCTCATATCCTTCAAAACAAATAAGACTACATAAAGAGCTGGGTTGTTATAAAATAAACTAGTAAGTTGGGTTAGAAGTGCGGTTTTACTTCACAGGGTCATAAAAATGCCATTTGCGATGAGGAAATTAGAGACAGGATGGTTTGAGATATGCCAGGTACTAACCACAGATTTTAAACCTGTATATCTAAGAAGCTAATCACAAAGATCCCTCTCTGGCTATTAATGCTAATAAAGAAAGTTTCATCCCTCATAAGTCTACAGTGTCCTATAGACTATACTTTTGATACTTCCATGTGCACACAAATCACTGAAAGGTATTGTCATCAAGCAGGTTTTCATTCAGTGAGTCTGGGAGTAGAACAAGGGATTCTCCATGTCTAACGAGCCCCTAGGGGACGCTGGGGAGGCTGGTCCTTGAACATCTTGCAAGCTCAAACTTACAGGCACTAATGGGAAAACCTGCAGCTTGTGAAACAGGGGTCAGAAGCAGAATGCAGATTGCCCATCTCACTCGGGGATGTAATACAAGACCCAACTATACATGGCTACAAGAAACTCACGTTAATTATAATGATGTATGTAGGATCAAAGAAAATTTACGAGAGAGAAAAGATATGCAATAAAGACACTAACAACACTAAGATGAGTGGTTATATTAATATGAGACAAAGCACACATCAGAGCGAGGATAATTAACAGACATAAAGAGGGGCATTAAATAATGATAAAAAGAACAATTCCACAGGAAGACTAAAGAATCCTAATTGTATGAGCACGTAACACAGAGCTTCAAAGCACATGAGTCAAAACCGGATAAAACCAAAAGGTGAAATGGACAAATCTGCAATTTTACCTGAACAATTCAACATTCCTCTCTCAATAACCGATAGGACAAGTCAACAGAAAATTAGCAAGGGTATACAAAAACTGAACATCATCAACCAAGTGGATCTGGCTGCCGTTTACTGAACATAGCACCCACTGAAAGCAGACGCACATTCTTTTCAAGTGCACATAGAACTTCATCAACATAGGCCATATCCTCGATTATAAAACAAACTTTAACAAATTTCAAACAATTCAAGTCATACAAACCATATGAAATCATACTAAACAAAGCATATAAAGTCATATTATCTTACTGTGGCACACAAGATTCCATAATGCACCCACCCCCCAAAAAAATTTCTGCCCCCTGGTGTATAATCCTATATAATCTCCGAGACTGTGACTATGATGGGATATCACTCCTGTGATTAGGGTAGGTTATATGCTACGGTGTACTTTTAGAAATGGAGATTATCTGGGTGGGCCTGACCTAAACACATAAGGGCCTTAAAAGGGGTCTAGAGGTCAGAGACAGAGGAACTCAGACACTCAGTGTGAGAGTGATTTTGATGGACGGGGATTCTCCATTGATGGCTCTGAAGATGGACAGGACCACACGGAAAGGAATGCAGGTGGACTTTAGCATCTGAGAATCTATCCCAGCTGGTAGCCACAAAGAAAGAGAACGACTGCAGTCCCAAAGCCACGAGGAGCTGACTTCTGCACAAAAGCATGAGCTTGGAAGAGTATCCGGAGTTCCAGATGAGAACACATTTCGGCAGGCACATTGATATCAGCCTTCTGACAACCCGAGCAGAGAACTCAGGCACACCATTCCTAGACTTCTCACCTACAGAACTGTGAGCTAATAAAACCTGCTGTTTTAAGCTACTAAGTGTATGGTGC
>NW_025794629.1:10858-13791 GCF_021613505.1 Equus quagga | reverse complement strand
AACGAGAAGAAAGAAGAGATAAGAGTGGAAATCAATGAAACTGGAAAAGGAAAAACAATAGAGAAAAATCAATGAAACCAAAGCTGTTTCTTTGAAACTATCAATAAAATTGATAAACCTCTCGTAAGATGGACAAAAGAGAGAAGACACAAGTAGCCACTGTTGGAAATGAAGGAGGTGCCCTCACGACAGACCCCTGAGACATTCAAGGGAAAATATGGGGCTACTACAAACAAAGCCCCACACATAATTTCTGAAACTTAGGAGAAAACTGGCCCACTCTTCAAAAACAAGCTCCCAAAACTCATCAAGGAGAAAGAGATTATCTCAGTCATCTTATATCTAGTAAACAATTTGATTTTGTAACTAAAAACCTTCTGGAAAAGAAATCTCCAGACCCAGACGGTTTCACTGGTAAATTACAGCAAACAAGTAACATCACTTCTACCCAATCTTCTCCAGAAAACAGAAGAGGAAGGACTATCATTCAACTCATTTTATGAGGCCAGCATTACCTTGACACGAAAACCAGATAAAGGCAGTGTACAAACACTTCAGACCAATCTCTCTCATGAATACAGACACAAAACTTCTCAATGACATATTAGAAAACCAGAAACAGAAGTATATAAGTAGCACACACCATCACCAACTGGGGTTTCTCCCAAGGATGCAAAGCTGGTTCAGTATTAGAAAAGCAATCAGTGTAATCCACGATGTTAACCGTATAAAGAAGGAAAACCACACGATCAAGTCATGCAGAAAAAGCATTTCAGAAAACTCAAGTTTCTTTCACAATAAAAACTCAGCAAACCAGAACTAACAGGGGCCTTCTGCATCCTGATAAAGGGCATCTACAGAAAACCCATAGCTAACGTCATATGTAACACTGAAGGAGGAAAGGCTTCCTCCCTGAAATCTGCAAAAAGGCAAGGATGTCCACTCTCACCACTGCTATTACACGTCAGCCTGGAAGTCCTCATCAGCACAAGAAGTCAGAGAGAGAGAGAAACGGCATATGGATTACAAAGGAGGAAAGAAAATCACCCTTATTGGCAGACGGCATGATTGTCTTTGCAGAAAATCCCAAGGAATCTACAAACAAAAGCTCCTAGAATTGATAAAATCAGGTTAGCAAGATCACCAATTAACATAGCAACACACAAAATCGATTGCATGTCCATATGCTAACAGTAAACGATCAGAAACTAATATCTTTTGAAAATAATACAATTTTCGAGGCCAACCCCTCGGCCGAGTGGTTAAAAGTTCAGCGCACTCTGCTTCGGTGGCCCAGGTTCATAGGTTCAGCTCCTGAGTGTGGACCTACTCCACTCATCAGCCGTGCTGGGAAGGCGTCCCACATATAAAGTCATGGACGACTGGCACAGACGTTAGCTCAGGGCTAATCTTCCTCAACCAAATAAACAACCAAAAGAGGAAAGTTGGCATTGGACGTTAGCTCAGGGTGCATCTACCTCGCCACAAAAAATCATAATACACTTTTCAACGGCTCCCAAACGATCAAGTAGTTGGATGTAAATCTACAATATTGTGTGTATCAGCTGTGTGTTTAAGCTGCAGCTGCTGATGAAAGAAATAAAAGGAGACCTAGACAAATGGTGAGCCTTCCCACAATCACGAATTGGAAGGCTCAGCATCTCTCCCAATTGATATGCAATTCCTGTTAAAAGACCAACAGGATTCGTAGATCTAGAAAAGTAGACTCAAAACAATTCTCAAAAAGAAGAATAAAATTGGAGTACTCACATCACTCAACTTTAAGAATCACTGTAGAGCCAGCCCTGAAGGCCTACAGGTGAAAGTTCAGCACGCTCTGCTCTGGCAGCCCAGTTTCGGTTCCCGGGCACGGAACCACACCACTCATCTGTCAGTAGCCCTGCTGTGGCAGCAGTTCACAGAGAAAAGCCGGAAGAACTGACAACTATACACAACGTGTACTGGGGCTTTGTGGGGGGGGAAAGGAAGATTGACAACAGATGTTAGCTTAGAGCAAATCCTCCCCTGCAAAAAATTAAAAAAGAATCACTGTGAAGCTACATTAAAGACACTGTGGTACTGGCAATCAGACAGACACAGAGATCAACATAACACAATGAGGAGTGCAGAAAGAGATAAAGAGAGAATCGAATGTTTTTAATGGTATCAGATTAATTGGACTGCCATATGCAAAGAAAACTGATCTGTACCAAAACTCACATTTTATACAGATATTAACTCAATATGGATCATAGACCTAAATGTAAAAAGTAAATCTATCAAACTTTCAGAGGAAAACATAGGAGAAAATCTTCCTGACGCTGGGTTAAGAAAAGGGTTCTTAGACATGACACCAAAAGCATGTCCACAAAAGAAAAAAAAAAGACTTTTGCTCTGCAAATGACACTGTTAGAAAACAAAAAGATAGCTCCAGACCCAGAAAAAATATTTGTAAATCACATACCTGATAAAAGACTTGTATCAAAGATATATAAATGACTCTCACACTTAACTGTAACAAAAACAATGCAAATTTTTAAATAGGCCAAAGATCTGAGCTGAGACTTTGCCAGAGGATAGACAGCTGGCAGATAAGCACGCGAAAAGCTGTTAATTCTCACAAAGATCACCCTCCACTCCTGAACAACCTGACTCCAAGTACTTAAATGACCGCTCAAGGTGCCTGAAACAACCCAAGGCTCCTAGGCCCACGTCACTCTTGCCCCTACTGGTGCTTTTCCCCCCAAGGCACTCTCAGAATAGATCAATCACCTGAGAGAGTAAGAAAAACTTGAACTTTTTCAGACCCATCAGCAGCCAAGTATTGGCTTCCCCACCCAACACACACAACCTCCAATCAGCCAATAGTATGAGAAAGACAGAATGGGAGGCGGGGCCTGCCTGGTCTCCATGGTAATCCCTGGCAGGTGGAA
>NW_025794629.1:6005-10630 GCF_021613505.1 Equus quagga | reverse complement strand
AGTTCAAAGGGTCAGGAAGCTGGTTACAGAGGGACAGAGATGGTGCTACAGGGAGACAGGGCGGGCTTTCATAAGGGGACAGAGAGCAGGCTATGAGTGCCCACGGAGAGGACAGATGCTCACAGAAGATCTTAGAGGAGCCGAGGGAGAGGTTATGGGAGACGGGAGGGAGGGAGGAGTTTCGGGGTGAATGGGAAGTTTCAGAGCAGGACCATGACAGACTCACAGGGATGAAGTGAAGGACAGTAGAAATGGGGCAAGCAGACAGCTATTGCAGACATTAGAGGTTTGATAGAGTAAGGATATGGTAAGGGCACAATGAAGCTTTTACAGACGACAAGTGAGAGTGTTAAAGTGTTGAATGAGGGTCGGTTTGTAGAGTATTTATAGGGGCAAAGAGAAGGCTGCTTTGGGGAACGACGAGGGTGTTATAAGAAGAAAGTGTGACAGTGGGTCAGCTGAGGTTTCAGGGAGGCCGAGTGACAGTCATCAGAGTCAGTAAGGGATTTGGGGGGACAGTGGAAGGGGCAAGAGAGACATACTTCAGGTTTCACCAAGGCTGTTTTAGAAGAAGGGGGAAGGTTATAGGAGACTGGGAAAGGGGAACAGGGAACAGAGAGGGATTATAGGGCATGGGGCCGGGGGTACCAGGAGCTCTAGGGGACAGGGAAGTATTAAAGGGGATGGGGAGAAGTTAGAGGGGACATGGTGGGAGTAAGAGGGATTCGGTGAAAGTTTTAAAGGGGCTCAATGAAGAATTTATGGGAGCCAAAAGGGTGAAAGGGAGGAGGTCAAAGGGGATGGAAGAGTCCAGAAGCCATACTGAGCCATAACCCACTCCCTGCCCTCAGTCACTTGAAAGTATGTGTGAGGCAGATGGTGAGTCTGATGAGGAACCTGAAGATCACTTTATCCTGGTGCTCGTGGCCTACTTGGTGTGCTGTCCCTTAGGAGCTGTGGCCATGTACTATTCTGAACAGGTGAATCGGCATCACGTCATTCCTCCCCGCCCCTCCCTCCCCATCCTTCCTTTACCCTCAACAAACTTCATCCACATTCTTGCTCCTGTGGGTTCAGGTCCCCACCCTGGATCCTTACAGTACCAAATCTCACCCCCAACCAACAACCCTTTAAACCCATCTATTCCTCTTCTGCCTCTTCTGAAACTCAGACAAGGAAACACAACTATAAGAATGAACGAGACCTGGCAGCCGAGGCTTCCCGCTATGCCTTCATATTTGCGATTGCAGCAATTCTGGTGGTATGCATCGGTATATTACTCCTCGTGATTCTCTTGACAGTGGCCATACTTTCTCGGTAACCTGGCTTCCAGCTCATGAGCAAATCACCAAATATATACAGCAGCATTACTTAGATGGCTCTAAGTATCCATTTGGGCTAAATGGGACATCAGCTCCTCAATGTCTAGAGTGCCAAGTGTTGCCAGCCTGAGCAAGCACCTTGAGGTTGTGGAAGTGGGGAGGAAGTGTAACGCAGCCCATTTGACCTGTGCTCAAGACCAACTCTGGGACCCTGCCAAGGGATGGGACCATGGGAAGTAGGGTACGGCACTGTTTCCCCAGGGTACCCTCCCCTCCTGCCCACATTCATGCATTTGTGCCATAAACCTATTTATGCTGACCAGGGGCCTTGACCATGCCGCGTGACTCTGGGGACATAGCAGTGACCACTTCAGGTCCAATCCCACCCTTCAGAACTTAGAAACCAAGGTGGCAGACAGACACATCACCAGACAGTGACAGTCCACAGTGGTCCAATCTCGAAGGGGGAACCTAGGGAGGAGGGTTGTAAGAGGCCAGACCTAATCCGGGAACTTGTGATCTCCCAGAAATCCAGGGAGTCAGGCAGCTGTCGGTGAACTGGTTAGAATTCGCATCAGGTTATGACGTAGAGAGCTTCTGTAACGGATATGGACTGCCTCCTCTCCCACCTCTCCCACCACCCACCAATGCTTGTCGTTTAGTAATCATTCAACAAATACATTCTGAGTGCCTACAATGTACCAGACACTGTACCAGGAACTAGGAATGCAACAGAGCAAGATAAGAAGATCTCTTTCTGATGGAGCTTACATTCTGGCAGGGAAGGAAACCAGAAACAAATAGACCTCTAAACACACAAGGTAATTACAGGGAATGGTAAATGCTATGGGGAAAATAAAACAGAGAAATAAGCTAGAGCAGTGCCAGTATTGGTCCACCAACTGTTTATGTTTACAACCAGATGAGTGCAGAAACTGCCAGTAACTGCTTCAAAACTTACAGCAACTTGATAGGCCGGCCCCATGGCTGACTGGTTAAGTTCACGCGCTCCATTTCGGTGGCACAGGGTTTCGCGGATTCAAATCCTGGGCGCGAACATGGCACCGCTCGTCAGGCCAAGCTGAGGCGTCGTCCCACATGCCACAACTGGAAGGGCTCACAGCTAAAAATGCACAACCATGTACCGGAGGGCTTTGGGAAGAAAAAGGAAAAATAAAATCTTTAAAAAACACTTACAGCAACTTGACATTTTCCTGACATCCAAGTATGTGATCAGGAGCCTTGTGTAGCTGAACAGGGTACAGACCAAAAGGAACAGTCCATCACAGATTGGAAATATGAACAAACAGGTCCTACTCCACAACAATGAATAGTTTCTCATGCACTGCACTAGTGGGCAATGCCAGCTAGGAGGTAGATTGGTTAGGGTCATGGTAGTGGCTGTAACAAATAAATCCCACTATTTCAATAGCCTAAAAAAGAGAAGTCTATCGCACACTCACAGAACCTCCCAACGTGAGCACGTGGTGGCCCACATATTAAGTCAGGGATCCAGGCTCCTCCTGCTTGGTGGTTCCACCATCTCCGAAGGGCTCAAGGTCCTTTGAACCCAGGCAGATGATGAGAGTTTGGAGAACCCGCACTTGCTTCTTAAAATGCTTGGCCTGAAAGTCAACCCTTGTACACTCCTGGTGGCAATATCAAGTTCAACAGCCACTATGGAAAACGGTATGGAGGTCCTCAAAAAACTAAAAATTAAATTCCCATATGATTGAGAAGCCCACTTCTGGGTATTTATCCAAAGGAATTAAAATCACTGTTTCAACAAGAAGTCTGGACTCCTCCTTCATTGCAGCATTATTCAAATTAGACGAGATATGGAAACAACCTAAGTGTCCATCAACAGATAGATAGAGAAAGAAGGTGCGGGTTGTATATGCACAAAGGAACATTAGTAAGCCGTGAATCATATGAAATCCTGTCATTTCTGCCAACATAGATAGACCTTGAGGGCATCATGCTAAGTGAAAGAATTCAAAGACAAATAGCTATATGATGTCACCTATATATGGAATCCAAACTAGGCAAGCTCAGAGAAAGAGAAGGTAGAATGGTGGTTCCCAGGGATCTAGGGAGTGGGAGAAATGAGGACAGGCTGGTAAAGGGCACGAACTTTCAGTTAGGAGATGAATAAGGTCTGGAGATCTAATGGATAATGTGACTGTGGTTAACAATACTGTTTCCTACTTAAAACTGGCTAAGAGTGAGCATAAGCATTGTCACCCAAAAAAGGTAACTATGAGTTGATGGATGTGTTCATTAACTTGGTGGTAATTATTTCACAATCTACACATATACGAAATCACCATGTTGTATACTATAAATATATTACAGTATTCTTAATCAACTATACCTCAATAAAGCGGGGGGAAAAAATATTTTAAACAAGTCTTTGGCCCTAAAGCGACATACATAACATCTGCTCTCAGTCCATTGGACAGAAGTAGTCTCATAGCCTCAACTGGGCATACAGGCCTCTGGGACGAAGCCCTCAGACAGAGCCACAGATGCTTCCCAGACTGTGACATTGGGGCCAACTGCAGGATGCCACACATGCGGTCAAGAGGCCAGCAGCAGACCAGGAGCTACAGGCCGCCCCCCTGATGATACTGCGGGGAAGCCTCTGGCACAGGATTACCGAGCCTCCTGTGCCACCTCGGTCATTTTCCACTCACGGGCATCCTGGCTTGCCTCGGCTCTCTCCAAATGCACCCAGCCACCCCACCCCACCCACTGAGGCTCAGATTCACAGCCAACACTGGCCTCTGGGGAGACCTATGGTGATTCAGATGCGGTGCCCCATTCCCCTGGGCAAAAGAAGCAGCTCCCACTCACTCCAGGTCCTGCCTGGTCCTGGGCAATGTGCACAACCTAAACAGCTGTAGGTGGCAGCCATGCCCAACCACTGTCACTTCCCCATGTCTGCCTCTACCCCCACAGACCCAGAGAACCAACCTCCAGGAGACATTATCTGAGGCCAGGTCAGCTCTCACGACACCCTTTACGTCAGGGCCTCTTCTACCCTCTGCACTTTCCTCAGCTTGTCCTTGATAGTCTTCCACTGCAGTCACTCGTGGACAGTGACCCCCAGATTCAAGGACCCCCAGTGCCTCCCACCCACCTCCCTGCCTTGGGATGGGCCCTCAGCCCTTCTCCTGACATGCAAACAAGAGGCTGGGGCACAGGGCCTCCCCCAAGGACAGCGACACACCCCCTATGGTGACCTCAGTACTCCTTTAGGCCCACCAGCCCAGCGTCTACATCCAACAAAATTTGTGGAAT
>NW_025794629.1:4005-5948 GCF_021613505.1 Equus quagga | reverse complement strand
AATAAAGTGCAGAGAGTGGGATGAAAGATTCCCTGACTCTCAGTGCCGCAGCTCTAGGCCAGGGTTCCTGCAGCCTACTAGTATGGGACCTACCAAGCTAGACAGGTCTTTCCCTTACTGTGAAGCCCACAGATGGGGCAGCTCATGGATGCTGCAGCCAGCCTGCCTGGGCTGAGGTCCCCGTTCAGGAACTTGTGCTGAAGCCAACTAACGCTACTGTGTCTCAGCTTCCTCACCTGCATAATAACAGACCCTCATGGAGTGTTGTGAAGATTCAGCGAGTTCACAGAGCCTGGCGTGTAGTGAGTGCTACGAAAGTGCTTCCTGTTAAAGTGGTTGGTTGCAACGTGACAGAGACACAGCTGCCCCTCCCCAGAGCAAAGGTGGTGAAGGCTCGGTCTCCGAGTGTATTCCCTCTCCATTGCAATGCCCAACACCTCCACAGCGGAGACAGCTTTGCACCTGCCCGAACATGCCTGGGTTGGACTTGGAGCTCCTCTCCTGGCAACCAAGGCCACCACTGAGGCGCCTTGAATACGATTTGGAGCACCAAACGCAATGAGTAGGGCTTCAACACCTGAAGGGCTTTTCACCTTGCATTTGCAGCCACTCCCTGTTCTCTTTCCCCATTTAGGACATGCAGCCCTTACCTGGAGAGGGATTCACTCCCCTCACCATGTAGCAGCAGGCATGCCAAGGGACGAGAAACTTGACCACTCACAACTATGTCCTTTCCTGACTGTCCAAAAGAAGGACATAGCCTTATGTGGTGGGGTCATGAGGACACAAGCCTCAGGCCAGGCACTGTCCCTGAGGTCATCTATGGAAAAAAATCTATACGCCTCTCCTTACAGGGAATATGTAAGATCTTATTTATGTGCCCCTCCTTAACAAAGAAACTGTTATTTGGTGAAATCCTTATACTGGGTTTTGCTTGTGCTGGACTCAGTATTTCTTACTTCTAGAAGAAAATTAGCACCCTCCTAATGAAAGGAACAGGGAAGAACTACTAAAACACCCAGGAAAAAAGTAAGAAAATGGCAATAAATACATGCTAAAAATGGCTACTTAAATGTCAGGGGACTAAGGCCTCCACTCGAAAGGCAAAGGGTGGCCAATTGGATAAAAATACAAGACCCATATATATGCTGCATACAAAAGACACGCTTCTGACCTAAAAGCACTAACAAACTGAAAGTAAAGGGATGGAAAAAGATACTTGGTGCAAATGGCAAAGAAAAGAAAGCTGCAGTAGCGGTACTTACATCAGACAAAATAGACTTTAAAACAAAAACTCTAACAGGAGACAAAGAAGGGCACTACATAACGATAAAGGTCACAATCCAACAAGAGGATATAACACTTGTAAATATCTATGCACCCAACATAGGAGCACCTAAATATATAAAGCAGTTATTAACATCATAAAAGGAGAAATAGAGAGTAATACAATAACAGTAGGGGACTTTAGCACTCCACTTACACCAAAGGATGGATCACACAAACAGAAGATCAATAAGGAAACATTGCCCTTAAATGACACATTAGACTAGGGGGATTTAGTAGATATATACGGAACATTCCATCCAAAAACGATACAATACAAATTCTTTTCAAATGCACATGAAACATTCTCCAGGATTGTTCACATAATAGGCCACAAAACAACTCTCAATAAATTTAAGAAGACTGAAATAATACCAAGCATCTTTTCTGACCAAAAAGCTATGAAACTAGAAATGAAGTACCGGAAGAAAGTCAGAAAAGCCACAAATGTGTGGAGAGTAAGCAAAGTGATACTGAACAACGACTGGGTCAATGAAGAAATTGATGGAGGAATCAAAAAAGACCTGGAGACAAAGGAAAATGAAAATATGGCATACAAAAATCTATGGCATACAGCAAAAGCGATTCTAAGAGGGAAAGTTATAGCAATTCAGGCC
>NW_025794629.1:0-3782 GCF_021613505.1 Equus quagga | reverse complement strand
GAGTCACAAAGAAAAAAAGAGAAAAGGTTCAAATAAATAAAATCAGATGAAAGAGGAGAAATTACCACGGACATCTCAGAAATACAAAAGATCATAAGAGAATACTACAAAAAGCTATAGGCCAACAAATTGAATAATCTAGAAGAATTGCATAAATTCTTAGAATCCTACAACCTCCCAAAACTAAATCAAGAAGAAATAGAGAATTTGAATAAACCAATCACCAGTAGGGAGAGCGAAACAGTCATCAAAAACCTCCCCAAAACTAAAGTCCAGGACCAGACGGCTTCTCTGGTGAATTCTACCAAACATTCAAATAGGACTTAATACCTATCCTTTTCAAACTCTTCCAAAAGATTGAAGAGGAGGGAAACCTTCCCAACTCATTCTAAGAAGCCAACATCACCTTGATACCAAAACCAGGCAGGGATAACACAAAAAAAAGAAAATTACAGGCCGATATCACTGATGAACGCAAAAGTCCTCAACAAAATACTAGCAAATCAAAGACAACAATACATTACAAAGATCATACACTATGATCAAGTGGGATTTATTCCAGGGTTGCAGGATGGTTCAACAGCCACAAAGCAATCAACGTGATACACCACATTAACAAAATGAGGAATAAAAATCACATGATCATCTCAACAGATGCAGAGGAAGCATTTGACAAGATACAGCATCCATTCATGATAAAAATTCTGAACAAAATGGGTAGCAAAGGAAAGTACTTCAACATAATAAAGGCTATATATGACAAACCCACAGCTAATATCAGTCTCAATGGAGAAAAGCTGAAAGCTATCCCTCTAAAAACAGGAAGCAGACAAGGAGGCATGCTTTCACCACTCTTATTTAACATAGCATTGGAAGTCTTAACCAGAGTAGTCAGTCAAGCAAACGAAATAAAATGGATCCAAATTGGAAAGGAAGAACTGAAACTGTCACTATTTTCAGACGACATGATTGTATATAGAGAAAACCCTAAAGAATCCACTAAAAAACTTTTAGAAATAATAAATGAATACAATGAAGTTGCAGGATACAAAATCAACATACAAAAATCAGTTGTATTTCCGTACACCAACAATGAAGTAGCAGAAAGAGAAATTAAGAATACAACCCCATTTACAATTGCAACAAAAAGAATAAAATACCTGGGAATAAACTCACCCAAAGAGGTGAAAGATCCATACATGGAAAACTATAAAACATTGTTGAAAGAAATTGAAGAAGACACAAAGAAATGGAAAGATATTCCATGCTCTTGGATTGCAAGAATTAACATAGTTAAAATGTCCATACTTCCTAAAGCAATCTACATATGCGATGCAATCCTTATCAAACTTCCAACATTTTTCACAGAAATACAACAAAGAATCCTAAAATTTATATGGAACAACAAAAGGCCCCGAATAGTCAAAGAATCCTGAGAAAAAAGAATAAAGCTGGAGGTATCACACTCTCTGATTTCAAAATATACTACAAAGCTATAGTAACCAAAACAGCATGGTACTGGCACAAAAACAGACACAGATCAATGGAACTGAATCGAAAGCCCAGAAAAAAACCCACGCATCTATGGACAGCTAATTTTTACCAAGAGCGTCAAGAATATACAATGCAGAAAGGAAAGTCCCTTCAAGAAACCGTGTTGGGAAAACCGGAAAGCCACATGCAAAAGAATGAAAATACACCATTATCTTACACCATACACAAAAATTAACTCAAAATGGATTAAAGACTTGAATGTAAGACCTGAAGACCGTAAACTTCTAGAAGAAAACATAGGCAGTATGCTCGTCGACATTGATCTTAGCAGCATATTTTCAAGTACCATGTCTGACCGGGCAAGGGGAACAATAGAAAAAACAAACAAATGGGACGACATCAAACTAAAAAGCTTCTGCGCAGCAAAGGAAACCATCAACAAAACAAAAAGACAACCTAACACTTAGGAGAAGATATTTACAAACTACATATCTGATAAGGGGTTAATATCCAAAATATACAAAGAACTCATACATCTCAACAACAAAAAACTAACAACCCAATTAAAAAATGGTCAAAGCATCTGAACAGACATTTCTCCAAAGAAGATATACAGATGGGCAACAGGCACATGAAAAGATGTTCAACATCATTAACTATCAGGGAAATGCAAATCATCACCTCACTCCCATCAGAAGGGTTATAATTAACAAGACAGGAAACAACAAGTGTTGAGGGCTATGGGGAGAGAAGGGAACTCTCATACACTGCTGGTGGGAGTGCAAACTGGTGCAGCCACTATGGAAATCAGTACAGAGATTCCTCAAAAAATTAAGAATAGAACTACCATACAAACCTGCTATTCCATTGCTGGGTATTTATCCAAAGAATATGGAAACACAGGGGCTGGCACCGTGGCCAAGTGGTTGGGTTTGTATGCTCTGCTTCAGTGGCCGGGGGTTTCGCTGGTTTGGATGCTGGGCACGGACATGGCACCATTCATCAGGCCATGCTGGGGCGGCGTCCCACATGCCACGGCTGGAGAGACCCACAACTAAAAATACACAACTATGTACCGGGGGGCTTTGGGGAGGAAAAGGAAAAAATTTTAAATCTAAAAAGTATGTATATATGAAAATGCAAATGCATAAAGATACATACACCATTATTTTCATCACAGCACTATTCACAAAAGCCAAGACTTGGAAGCAACCCAGTCGCCCATCAAGGGACGAATGGATAAAGAAGATGTGACATATATACACAATGGAATACTACTCAGCCATAAGAAACGATGAAATCCAGCCACTTGAGACAACCCAGATGGATCTCAAGGGTATCATGCTAAGCCAAATAAGTCAGAGGGAGAAAGTCAAATACCATGTGATCTCACTCATAAGTAAAATACAAAAATGGCAAACAAGCACATAGAAAAAGAAATTGGATTGGTGGTTACCAGAGGGGAATGGGGGAAGGAAGACGGTGAAAGGGGTTATTAGCTACATGTGTGTGGTGATGGATTGTAATTAGTCTTTGGGTGGTGAACATGATGTAATGTACACAGAAATTGAAATATAGTGATGTACAACTGAAATTTATATAACATTATAAACCAATGTTACTGCAATAAAAAAGAAAGAATAAAAAAAGAAAGAAGGAAAATTGTTAATTAATGAAATCTCTATACTGGGTTTTGCTTGTGCTAGACTCAATATTCCTTTCTTCTAGAAGAAAATTAGCACCCTCCTAGTGCAAGTGACACGTGTCACATGTTGCCTTCCATGAGCTACACTTTCAAACAACTGAATTGTTTCGTTGAAACTCAATATTATATCAAACAATGATAATTTGAAGTTGTATGACTGGATGGAATTCAAGCGGATCCAGCTTCTCTCTTTAAGAGTACCGTCTTCAGAAGAATAAAAAGCTTGGTGAAAATTCCTAGGAGTTGAGATAAATAATCTTATTGTTCTTTTTGCTTTTTCATTTAATAAAACTATTATGAGACTTCATATCCTGAAACCTAAACTGAACACAGATATTTTGTGTTTTGATTGATATTCCCACAACTTATGATGCTGATGACCCAGACTTCTGGGAGTTGGTGATCTAGCCCTGGCCTGGAGGCCCCTGAAAATCTTAGGGTCTGGATCCTCCCACCCATCTGCTCCTGCATCCCTAAGCTGTGGCACTCATCCACGTTGCCCAAAATGGCGGCTGGAGCCATCACATCTGCATCCGAGACAGTGGGACAGAGGAAGGCAAAGAAAAGGGAATGCTTGCTCCCT
>NW_025794628.1:0-3128 GCF_021613505.1 Equus quagga | reverse complement strand
CAAGCAAGTCTATCAGCACCATTCTCCCAATAGCATTTGCTCACTGCATGTCTCTGTCACATTCTGGTAATTCTCACAATATGTCAAACTTTTTCACCATTATTATATTTCTTATGATGATCAGTGATCAGTGATCTTTGCTATTACTGTCGTAATTGTTTTTGGGTGCCATGAGCTGCACCCATATAAGACAGCAAACTTAATCAATAAATATTGTGTGTTCTGACAGCTCTGTCAACTGATGGATCCCCTGTCTCTCTCTCTTTCCTTGGGCCTCCCCATATACTGAGACACAACAACATTGAAATTAGACCCATTAATGACCCTACAATGGCCTCTAGGTGTTCAATTGAAAGGAAGAGTGAACATCTCTCAGTTTAAATCAAAGCTAGAAATGACTAATGTTAGGGAGGAAGGCATTTTGAAAGCTGAGATAGGCCCAAAGCTAGGCCTTTTGTACCAAAGAGTTAGCCAAGTGGCGAATGCGATGTTCAACTCCTGGAATCGAAAGTCAAACTCTACAACAGAAATGTATTGTTTTTGAAGGTAGATGAAACAACTTTTGATTGAATTTAGGAAAAGACTATGAGTTAAAGCTAAAATATTTCAGAAAACAATATGAAATTACAAGGTGCCCGCTGAAGAACAGTTTTAAATACATATTAAAGCTATAGAAAATTCACACTGACAAGCAATATTTAACCTGTCTTCAGAGTCTACAAGTGGATGAGCTTTATCAGAATCTCAGATTATTGGGGGAAATTTGTCAAAGGACTAATTGTGAGCATTTAATAGATTTAATTTTTATTTGATCCTAAAACACAGGTGGAGAAAACGTGACATAATATATACATCTTATATATTCTGAAAAAGTGAAGAAAAATGAATTTTTACATAGAAGAGGGAAAAGATAGGACAGAATTCAATATGGTGTATACAGAATAGATAAGAAGGAATAGGTACCATGAAACACTGACAAAGCAGACAGTAAATAGAAAAATTTTTTAAAAAACAAAGGCAGAGAACTTTGAGATATAAGAGGGTATGAATACAAGAGCATTTACCAGATAAAAATGGAACTTTTCTAAAGATTTGCCTAGCAGAAAAACCCCAAAATCAAGTTAGAATATAAAGTAGAACTGTAAAAATGTATAAATATGCAAAAGATGTTCAATTTCATTATTACTTAGAAAAATACAAATAAAAATGTGCACACTCACATACAAGATCCGAAGAAATTAACAAACCTTGTTAGCATGTTCTGTTGGCAAGACTGTGGAGACCAGGCACTCTCATAATTGCTAATGGGAATGCAAACGAGTACAACGCTTATGGAGGATACTTTTTCCCATATGGTAAAATCACAGCAATAGCTAAAATATCAAATACACTTTTATATTTTATTCTAGCATTCTCACAGCTAGAAATTTACTTTGAAAACACATAGGTAGACTTCCACTTTCTGGTTCCACATGTAAGGAGCTAAGAAGTCACCAGACACCCAACCAGCAAGTAGAGCTGAAGACTGAATAATAAATGACTCTGTTTAGATCCAGGAGAGAGGGGAGGACACAGGGCAAATTGCTAACCCCATGACTGCAGAGATAGACAGGTGACCAGAGGGACTCGTGCTTCTGGAGCAGACACTCTCAAGCAGAAACCAGCACACAAAACAGCCTGAGGAGGAAATCCTGACCTGTAATTGATGAACGGAGGGAGGCTCAGTGTGGACAAATCTAAGAGTTCACAACTCCAGGGGACCCAGTCACAGGGACACCCCCACAATATTGTGAGATTTACCTCCCCGATCTCCACCAAGTTCCTGTAGTAAATACAGGAGAGAAATCTCCTCATGCTTCTGGCAGGAAGATGAGAAAAGAAACCATTTAGAAATAGACTAGAGCACTCTGGATTTCCTAACAAGGCCTGCCCTCTGGAGAAACTGGTTGGCTAGAGGCTCACCTAGGATATTATCAGAACCTAATTGATCTGAGAGAAGGGAAATAGCCAACTCTCATCCACTCTAGCCATCCAGTCCTCCAAAGGGATGAGAAATAAGAGAAGCTCTTGTGAAGTTCACGTTAAAGGCATATCCTCACTAAAAGACTGAGACCTAACTGTAGGACTGTACAATGCTGCTCCTTCCTCCACATCTTACCATGACATTACTAAAAGCCAGTTTACAGCAGTTTTTTACCTAGTGTGTCATGTCCAGCTATCACAATAACATTACAAGGAACACTAAAAGGCAGAAAAACACCATTTGAAGAGATAGAATAGGCATCAGAATTAGACATGGCAGTGATGTTGAAATTATCACACCAGGAATTTAAATCTAATATGATTAATATGCTAAGGACTCTAAGGCAAGAACAGATGCCCAATGTACGCAGAAAGACGGAAATTCAGAGAAAGAACTAAAAAGAAGTGCTAGAGACAGAAATATGGTAACATAAGTGAAGAATGTCTTTGATGAACATATTAGTAGATTAGGGTAAGGAAGGAATCTCTGAGCCAGAGATTATATCAGTAAAAGCCTCAAAAACTGAAAAGTAAACAGAAATAGAGACTGAAAAATAAAAAAAAAAAAACAGTATCCAAGGACTATAGAATCAATACAAAGGTTGTAGCATGCACATGATGAGAATAGCAGAAGGAAAAGAAAGAAAGGCACAGAAGAAACATTTAAAACAATATTGACTAAGAATTTTTCCAAATTAATGCCAGACACTAAACCACAGATGCAGAAAGATCAGAGAACACCAATCAGATACATACTCTGGGCATATTATTTTCAAACTATAGAACAAAGATAAAGTTCTAAAGCCAGAAAAAAAAAAAACCTTACATTACTTACAGAGGAACAAACATAAGAAGTACATCTGACCTCTCCTCAGAAACAACACAATCAAAACAGAGAAGAATTAAAGTGATATAAGAAAAAACCCACCAACCTAGAATTCTATATCCTGCAAAATTATCCTTCAAAAGTAAAGGGGAAATAAAGACTTTCTCAGACAAAAATTGAGGGAATTTGTTAACAATAGACTGGCCTTGCAAGAAATGTTAGAAGAAGTTCTATAGAGAGAAATAAAATACTACAGGTCAGAAGTTCAGATCTACATAAA
>NW_025794627.1:0-3255 GCF_021613505.1 Equus quagga | reverse complement strand
ATCTTAAACTGCACCTAACAGAACTAGAAAAAGAAGAACAAACAAAGTCAAAAGTCAGCAGAGGGAGGGAAATAATGAAAATTAGAGCAGAAGGGCCAGCCCAGTGGCGCAGCAGTTAAGTTTGCACATTCCACTTCTCAGTGGCCCGGGGTTTGCTGGTTCAAATCCTGGGTGTGGACATGGCACTGCATGGCCTGCCATGCTGTGGTCGGTGTCCCACACATATAGCAGAGGAAGATGGGCATGGATGTTAGCTCAGGGCCAGGCTTCCTCAGCAGAAAAGAGGACAACTGGCAGCAGTTAGCTGAGGGCTAATCTTCCTCAAAAAAAAAAATCACAGCAGAAATAAATGAAATAGAGACTACAAAATCAGTAGAAAGGATTAATGAAACTAAGAGCTGGTTCTTTGAGAAGATAAACAAAATTGACAAACCCTTGATCAGACTCACTGAGAAAAAAAGAGAGGAGGCTCACATAAAATCAGAAATGAAAGAGGAGAAATTACAACACATATTGCAGAAATACAAAGGATTATAAGAGAATACTATGAAAAATGATATGCCCACAAATTGGATAACCTAGAAGAAATGAATAAATTCTTAAACTCATACAACTGCCCAAAACTGAAGCAAGAAGAAATAGAGAATCTGAACAGACCAATCACAAGAAAAGAGGTTGAAGCAGTAATCAAAAACCTCCCAAAAGTCAGAAGTCTAGGACCAGAGGGCTTCCCTGGAGAATTCTATCAAACATTCAAAGAAGATTTAATACCCATCCTTTTCAAACTGTTCCAAAAAATTGAAGATGATGTGCTTCCTAACTCATTCTATGAAGCCCAAATTACCCTAATACCAAAACGAGACAAAGACAATACAAAGAACAAAAATTACAAGCCAATGTCGCTGATGAACATAGATGCAAAAATCCTCAACAAAATACTGGCAAACCAAATACAGACATACACTAAACAGATCATACACCATGATCAAGTGGAATTTACTCCACAGATGCAGGAATGCTTCACCATCTGTAGATCAATCAATGTGATATGCCACATTAGCAAAATGAGGAATATGAATCACATGTCATCTCAATAGATGCAGGGAAAGCATTTGACAAGATCCAAGATCCATTTATGGTAAAAATCTCTCAATAAAATGGGTATAGAAGGAAAGTACCTCAACATAATGAAGGCCATATATGGCAAACCCACAGCCAACATCATACTTTGTGCAAAACTAAAAACCATCCTTCCAAGAACAGGAACAAGACAAGGGTGCCCACTCTCACCACTGCTATTCAACATAGAATGGGAGGTTTTGGCCAGAGCAACTAAGAAAGAAAAAGAAATAAAAGGAATCTAAATTGGAAGGAAGAATTGAAACTCTCACTGTTTGCAGATGATATGATTCTACATATAGAAAACCCCACAGAAAACCATTAGAAATAATCAACAACTATGGCAAAGTTGCAGGGTGCAAAATTAACTTACAAAAGTCAGTTGCATTTCTATGCATTAACAACAAACTAGAAGAAAGAGAAATCAAGAATACAATTCCATTTACAATTGCAACAAAAAGAATAAAATATCTAGGAATAAACCTAACAAAAGTGGTGAAAGACCTATACACTGAAAAGTAGAATACGTTGTTGAAAGGAACTGAAGAATACATAAAGAAATGGAAAAATATTGCATGCTCATGAGTCAGAAGAATCAACACAGTTAAAAGATCTATACTACCTAAAGTAATCTGAACATTCAATGCAATCCCAATCAGAATCCCAATGACATTCTTCATGGAAATGGAACAGAGAATCCTAAAATTTATATGGAACAACAAAAGACCACGAATAGCCAAAGCAAGCTAGAGAAAAAAGAATAAAGCTCAAGGCATCACAATCTCTGACTTCAAAATATACTACAAAGCTACTGTAATCAGGACAGCATGGTACTGGCACAAAAGCAGACACACAGATCAATGGAACAGAATTGAAAGCCCAGAAATAAAATCACACATCTATGGACAGTTAATCTTTACAAAGGAGCTGAGAACATACAATGGAAAAAGGAAAGTCTCTTCGATACATGGCATTGGGAAAACTGGACAGCCACATGCGAAAGAATGAAGGTACAACATTATCTTGCACCATACACAAAAATTAACTCAAAATGGATTAAAGACTTGAATGTAAGACCAGAAATCATAAAACTCCTAGAAAAAAATATAGGCAGTACACTATTTGACATTGGTCTTAGCAGCATCATTCTGAACCATGTCTACTCCAGCAGGGAAAAAAATGAAAAAGTTAACATATGGGACTACACCAGACTAAAAACATTCTGCAAAGCAAAGGAAACCATGGACAAAACAAAAAGACAACTCACCAACTGGCAGAAAGTATTTGCAAATCATTTATCCAACCAGGGGTTGATCTCCAAAATATGTAAAGAACTCATACAACTCAACAAGAAAAAAACAAACAACCCAATCAAAAAATGAGCAGAGGATATGAACAGACATTTTTCCAAAGAAGACATACAGATGGCCAACAGACACATGAAACGATGTTCAACATCACTAATTATTAGGGAAATGCAAATCAAAACTACAATGAGATATCACCTTACACTGGTCAGAATGGCTATGGTTACCAAGACAAAAAACAACAAATGCTGGAGAGGATGTGGAGAAAAGGGAATGCCAATCCACTGCTAGTGGGAATGCAAACTGGTGCAGCCCCTATGGAAAACAGTATGGAGATTTCTCAAAAAATTAAAAATAGAAATACCATATGATCCAGCTATCCCATTACAGGGTAATTTATCCAAAGACCTTGAAATCAATGATCCAAAGAGATCTGTGCACCCCCATGTTCATTGCAGCATTATTCAAAATAGACAAGACTTGGAAGCAACCCAAGTGCCCTTCTACAGACGAAGGGATAAAGATGTAGTATACATATACAATGGAATACTACTCAGCCATAAAAAAAGACAAAAACATCCCATTTGCAACAACATGGATAGAACTTGAGGGTGTGATCTTAAGCAAAATAAGCCACACAGAGAAAGACAAATACTGCATGATTTCACTCATATGTGGAAGATGACAAATACACGGATAAAGAGAACAGATCAGTGTTTGCCAGAGGGGAAGTGGTTTGAGGGGTGGGCGAAAAGGATAAAGGAGCACATATGTTCAGTGACAGACAAAAATTAGACTACTGGTGGTGAGCATGATGAAGTCTATTCAG
>NW_025794626.1:0-2062 GCF_021613505.1 Equus quagga | reverse complement strand
GAGGGCTGTGAAAAAACGACAACCTCGGACACAGCTGTGAAGTCATCATCCAGGGAGTGGGACACTGGAAACCTAGGAATCAGGGCCAGGGCTGTCCCCAGCAGGGAGTCACAGGCCTGGCGCTTCCCTCCTCTCAGTTCCTTCATTCTCTCAGTGACCCCAGCATAAGGTAGTCAGGGGTTGAGGGGAGGGTCTTGCTCTGGAAGAGAGGAAGCCCCTTAATCACCTCCCCTCTCCTCTTCTCTGCCCTTCTTGCCAAGTGTGTTTGAGTTATATCACATCCATAAGTATGGAAAAATGCCAAACCTAAGTATAGCTTACCCAACAATTATTGCGCCAATTATAGAGCCCAGTTACAACACCTATGCAATTACCAGCAGGAGAAAATAGAGACCCCAGGGGCGCGGCGCCTCTCCCCACACAGAACCCAGTCCCCCCCACACAGGTGTCCGCTAAGGTAACCTATTCCCCTGCCCCTTTCCTCTCTGGTTCCTCCCTGTCTGCTCCTTTTGGCCTCCATCCTCCTAATGTCCCTCCCTTTGCTCACTTCAGGAGCCTCCCCATCTTCCTAGACCGTTACCCTGGGGATCTCTTCCTCCTCCTCCCCATCATCCACCCCATCCTCAGGATGGAGAATCTAGAATTGATTCCCTGGAGGAGGAGACTTCATCCTGGAAGCAGCAGTAGGAACAAATGACAGGGACTCTGGGGTTCAAGGGCTCATCCAGGAGACTGAGGGCACCCAGGATGTTTGGGGGGTCCACCCTGGACCTGGGAACCAGCTTTTATGGCCTGGAGATCTGCTCGTCCGTTCCTGAGGCCAAAGTCCATGGTTATTCAATGGAGAGGAAAAAGTCTCTGTCAGCGTGTATTTGGGGAAACAATTCGGACTCTGAACCTTACACTGGAGAGGGGGCTCCTCCTCTTGTGCACAGCCCTGTCCTGCTGCTGGGAGCCAAGGGAGACACTGGGAGGTCCCCAGGGAAGTGGCCAAAGGGGACCTCAGGTCTTCTGTTCTCACCTCTGTGGCCACACGGGGGCGCCACTACTGTGCTTTCCTATTTGCACAGCCAGGGGAGAGGATGGGCTGTGGTCTGATCAGGCTGACCTGGAGGCTGGACATCAATGGGGGATGAGGATGCCATCTGAGCAGCCCTGGGCTCAGGCTCGGGGCTGGGGCAGGGATTGGAGGAGAGGGGAGCTCTGGAGCCCTGACCTGCATCTGAGGCTTCCATCTTTTCTCCCTACAGCCCCTCTCTCCAGCCCCTTGATGACAACACCCTGGAAAACTGAAAAGTAGATCATGTTTTTCTTCCACTCCCTATTCCTTTTCTAAGGGCTATTTTAAACAATAAACTCTTTTATTGTAGAATACATAATTGGAGATTTACAGAAAAGTTGCAAGGTTAGTACAGAGTTCCTGTGTAGCCCACACTCAGTTGTCCTTGTTGTTAACGTCTACATCACTATCATACATTTGTCACAGCTAATGAAGCAATATTGATACATTATCACTAAACTCCATACTTTATTTGGATTTCATTACTTTTTATTTTTTCTATTCCAGGATCCTATCCATGACACCACATTAAGTCCTTCAGGCTCCTCTGGCTGTGACAGTTTCTCAGACTTTCCTTGTTTTTGATGATCTTGACATTTTTGAGGAGTACTGCTCAGCTATACTGTAGACTGTCCCTCAATTTGAGTTTGGTTGACCAAGGCTGTGGATTTTGGGAACAAGTCCACAGAGGTGAAGTGCCATTGTCAACACAACATATCAAGGGTGTATAATTCCCACTCGATTGATCACTGATGATAACCTTCACCACTTGGCTGAGGTCGTGTTTCCCAGCTTTCTCCCTGTGAAGCTCCTTTTTTCTGTGTCCCTCTCCACACAGTAGTCTTGGGGAGGAAGTCACTGTGTGCAGCCTACATTTAATGGGTGTTCTGCTATAAATATTTGCATGCAGGTTTTTGGGCAAATGTAAGTGTGCAAATGAGTTGGGTAAAAACCAAGGAGAGTGATCAGTAGGCTGCATGGTAAGTCTATGTGTAGCCTTAT
>NW_025794625.1:0-6731 GCF_021613505.1 Equus quagga | reverse complement strand
GGGACCTGGACTCAACTCCTAGGACTCCTGAGCTCTCACTCTCGAGGGAAATGACAATGAACGAGCTACTCAAATGCAGCATGCTCAGTGGTGCTAAGTGCTTGGGAAGCTGCAGCAAAGTGCGTCCACAACAACTGATGTTGACCCATCCACACCCATGGTTATGAGAGTATTTCCTGAGACAGAGCAGACTCTGAGGTAAGGTGAAGACTGAAAAGTGAAATCACCTTTCAGAGAACGTGGAAATGGGTACGTGGATTGAACACAAGTTACATCCTTGTCAGCTCCAGAACTGGAACCAGAACGTCAGGATGTTCTGAACCCTGAGACGTGCAGTGCGGCTTGAGCTGAACACTCTCTCCTTGGAGGCAACAGCGTTGAGGACCCTGGTCTGATCCCCTCACGTCTGACAAAGGCAGAGACATGACCCCTCACCGGGTGAGGTGGACGCTGTGGGCGTAGACGTGGGCCAGGGCCTGGGACGCCTGACGGGTAAGAGGAGAGCCTGGTTCCTGAAGAATCTCCCAAGCTGCAGGGCCTCTCCAAGAAAGAACCGAGCACTCGGAATGCGAGGAAAATGACCCAACAAAGGAGTCTCTGAAAGATCTGAAGCCAACAGAGCCAAAGGTGTCTTTAAAGAGGAAAAATAAACCTAATTAATATCTTTACAACAATATGTGGTGGCACCACATTCGTGGAATAACAAGCAAACCATGATGAAGTGAAATTCAGAGATTTTTTTAAAACAAAATATATGTTCTTATGCTGCAACTAGAAGGACACACAACTAAAATATACAAGTATGTACTGGGGGTTTTGGGGAGAAAAAGCAAAAAATATATATATATATATGTTCTCAAAATCTAAAGAAAACAATTCTAACTACATCAGCTACAGAGACAATGAGGCCACGTCACCTGGGACAGCAACTGGGGTTTGCCAACCACACACCTGATAGCAGACTTGTGTTTTCACTGTATTTAAGAAACTCGGATGACAACAACAAAAAATAAAAGAGAACAATATAAAGACAAATAATACAATTAAATAACGGGCAAAGAATGTGAGCCAACGTTTCTGCTAAGAAATACAAGTGGCCACTAACCCCGAACAGATGCCAGACATCACTCACCAGGGAAATGCAAATGAAAACCACAAGCAGGCCCTCCCCACGCCCTCCAGGATGGCTGTAAGACAGACAAACAAGCACTGGCGGGATGTGAGGAAGGTTGAAGCTCGTCCATTGCTGATGGGAACGTAAACGGTGCAGCCACTTGGGAAGACAGTCTGGCGGGTCCTCAGGGATGAACACAGAGCTACCACATCACACAGCAATTCCATGCTAGGTATCCATCTCCCCAAGAGAAGCGACAACAAACATCAACACAAAAACTAATACAAAGGTGTTCCCAGCAGCATGAGTCATAACAGACAAAATGTGGCAACAGCTCAACAGTCCATCAAGTGATCTGGAGAAGCAACATGTGGAATATTCTTACCATGGAGCACGATGTCGCAATAGGAGGAACGAAGTACTGGCCCATGGCACCAAATCAATGAACTGAATAACGTGAACGGGCTTCAGAAAAGTCCACACAGAGCACGATGGCATGTACGTGAAATGTACAGAATAGCCCAATCTATAGAGGTGGAAAGGAGAGTAATAAATTGTCCAGAACCCAGGGCGGGCTGGAACACAGAGTGACTGCTGGCACATACAAGTTTTCTTTTGGGGTGATAAAAACGTTCTAAAATTAGACTACTGGGATGCCCTTTAAATAAACTTTGTGGTATGTAAACTATCTCAATTACAGTTGCTTAAAAATACATTCAACATGCTAAACACACACCCTTCTTCAACCAATGGCAATTTTATTAAAATAAAATAGAACTTGGGCAAATAACAGAAAGTGTGGAAAAGGAAGAAAATGACAGATGTTTCTGAGATTCAGCAGATTGCGGAGATGTTACAAACCACGTGTGGGAGAACTCCTTCGGATTAGACACAATGGGACAAGTGTAAGGAATCGGTAAACGTCCCTGAGATGACGCAGTGAACAGAGCATCTGAGGACGTCTGTGGGCATTAAAGAAACCTAACCCATAGAGCCAGGTGTCCCCACCATCTAAATGCCAGGTTCCCGCCATTCCCAGCCCAGGGAGCAAACATTCAACAATCGGCGACTCCACACTGTAGAAACTGCAGAGCGTTACCAAGACCAGAAAGGGACAATCCTAACAATATTCACAGACGATGACATCCACACATATACAGGTGAAAGGCTTTTTAAAAGAAATCTAACACATAAGCGCATAAACAGCACAACGCGTCAAAATCAGGTTCAGGACCAGCCTCGGCGGCCTTGTGGTGGAGTTCGGCGTGCTCCACTTTGGTGGCCTGGGCTCAGTTCCCAGGTGCAGACATACAGCACTCCTCTGGGAGGGGCCATGCTGTGGTGGCCCACATCCAAAAACAGAAAAAACATCAAGTTCATTTTATCCAGAAAGGCAAGATGGACGAAATGTTGACTCTTCAGTGGGTATACTGTGTCCCAGCAATGGAAAGACACACC
Organism: Equus quagga; assembly: GCF_021613505.1. Lineage (NCBI taxonomy): Eukaryota > Metazoa > Chordata > Mammalia > Perissodactyla > Equidae > Equus > Equus quagga. Next base: position 4,159 of record NW_025794625.1, on the reverse strand, counting down.
TGTCCCCGTCAGTGTTCATCTGTGACAAGACGTGAGAGACTAGAAGGGAACACGCATTATCAGGAAAAAATGGCATCTAGAGAGACCCAGAGCCAACGACCTACTTAACGCGAAACGTGACAGCTGTTCCCTCCGAGACCAGGAAGGAGGGGAGGCGGCGCCTGTGTGCAGTTCTCCCCGCGAGGCCAGGCCAGCGCTGCAGCGGGGACAGGAAACAGGTAAAAGCTCTGCAAAGAGGAGAATCGACACTGCGTGGTTAGAGGGCAAGATCGGTAGGGAGAAATCCCCAAGTGCTAAGGACACATTATTAACACTTGTAACGGGCTTAGCGAGGGCGCTGGGGAGAAGTCTCACATTCACAGGTCACTTTCAGCTCCGCGTGCAGTGACAGGAGGAAAATGACCTTTTAAAGGAGATGATTTAGTCTGTTTCTCCCACTCTCCCGGGCACCCAACCTGCCGTGGCCACCAACTGTCAGGATGTGACATGTGCTAAGAAGGACCCGCAGATGGAACTGGAAGCCTTACGTGCTATTTCTCAAGGAGAGGGAAGTTTCTGGGAATTCAGTCCAGTTTCCTTTCAATATGGGGTGAAAATGGTGCTCCCAAGGCCTGAGGAACAGACATTTCCTGGGCAGAAACAGTCCAGACGCGCCCACCGCGTGTCGCCGGCGGAGCAGAGCGCGGCGGCTCCTCTCGGAACCGACACAACCCAGGGACTGTCTGAGCCGCCAAGGACAGTTCCTGAAGGGTCACCCCACTAATCCTGCGATGCGTACACGCAGCAGCATCTCAGATGCGACTCCTAACGCGGCCCCACCACATGAGAACAAAGGCAAAAAGAAGAGCTTCTCGAAGTGCAGAATCCTAAGACGGCAGATAGAACCGGGGGAACTGGAAGGACGGCCGGGCTGACGAAGCCTCGTAAGCACAGTTTTTCCTCTTCTGTGTTGGGAACAACCCAGTCCTTCCCTCCTGCGAGTTGTCCCCTGTGTGTGTCTCCTCCGCCTCCTCAGAGAACACTTCACTGCTGACTTCTGCTCACCCACGTGTGGAGGTTTGCCCCACACGAAGCAGTTCTCTGCGACACCAGCGGAGTGTCCTACACGTTAACTCAGTTCTGACACCATGTACCCGGAGATAGCGTCAGATCCCACAGGTAAGGGCTCAGGACCAGGAGGCCCCCAACCTCCCCAATGCACACTTCAGAGGCCAGTCACGAGCCTAGGTTGTCACCTGTGGTTATGACCAACGGGCTAAAGATCAGAGGTTCCAAGGACCCCTCCTTGGCTTTCATTAATTTGCTAAAGCGGCTCGCAGAACTCCGAGAAACATTACTTACGTGCAGCAGTTTATTAAAGGAAGTGATGAAGGATGCAGACACACATCCAGATGGAGGGCCTGGAGCTTCCATGCCCCGTCCAGGCTCAGCACCCTCCCTCCACCTCCACCCCTCACCAACCTGGAAGCTCCCTGAACCCACACTATTGGGATTTTTATAGAGGTTCATCATGTAGGCAAGATCGACCATTAACTCCACTCTCAGCCCTTCTCCCCTCTTAGGAGAATGAGGGCAGGGCTGAAAATCCCAACCTTGTATTCGTCACTTGGTCTTTTCGGGTGATCGCACCTCATCCAGGAACCAGCCGGGAGCCCACCCAGAGTCACCTTATTAGAACGAAGGACACGCCTATCACCCGGGAAATTACAAAGGTGTCAAGAGCCGCGTGGGAGGAGCTGGGGGCAGAGACCAATATGTATTTTCTATTTTCTCACAAGCCTTTCAACACCAACTGGCTCTAAAGGTGGTGAATTGTGTTCAGACCTGGGGACAAGGAAAGAACATCCTTTAAAAAGTAACTAGTTCATAATCCTTCGTGACTGTTTCCTAGTAGGGAGGGGGCTTTCTAGAAAATACGATTCTTGGTATGTTTCTCAGGTAAAAACTGTTGTAAGCTGACAGTTCATAGAGAGACGTGATTTTATTAAATTATTTTCACAAACCTGCGTCATCAAAGGTGACCCTGTCGTGTGTGAGTGTACTTTATAAAGGCTGCTGAGCTCTGAAAATGGACATATATGAGGAATAATTAATAATCTGTGTTAATATATAAGATCATATTCTACTGGGTCTATTTCTTTAAAGGCATAGGGAGCCTTTTGCAAACATTCATCCCAATGCAGCAAAATACTGAGTTTACAGTTATCCCACCGCATGGTCCCTGGTGATGGACTCTCATCTTAAGTCAAGTCTCCAGCTCGTCTTTCTCTTTATCACGGAAGCAGAAATTGCCCCAAGAAATTTAAATATTGGTACTGGAACTTTATACATTAGTCTCTTTGTCCCTCCTTTTCATTTTTCAGAAGTAAATCGCTCCTCTATAGTGAATATCTGCTTCTATTTTCTCTAGGTTTGGGTCAAGAGGTGCTTGGTGATAAGAGCTTTCAATGGCATGTGGAAGAGGAGACTATAAACGCGAATCTGCCCGATGAGCAGAGAAGTGCTGGCTCCGATTTAAAACACATCTTTCGGGGCTGGCCCCGTGGCCGAGTGGTTAAGTTCGTGCGCTCTGCTGCAGGCGACCCAGTGTTTCGCTGGTTCGAATCCTGGGCGCGGACATGGCACTGCTCATCAAACCACGCTGAGGCAGCATCACACATGCCACAACTAGAAGGACCCACAACGAAGAATATACAACTATGTACCGGGGGGCTTTGGGGAGAAAAAGGAAAAAAATAAAATCTTTAAAAAAAAAGTCATTAATGGAAGAAAATAATGGTGTATTTTGATCAGGAAAAAAATATCGTAAGAAAATAAAACGTTTGCCTTTATTCATAGGGCAAATGATCGTGTATGGCACACCCCAGAAGACTATGAAGATCATCATAGAATCAGATTTTTAGTAAGTTTCTAGAATACAAACTCACAAAAGTTAATCTCAGAGCATTCTGAATCACTCAAAACAGTTGAAAAGTAAAATCTTAATTAGATTTTTAAACATACACTTTTAAAGCTAATTGCTATTACAACTAATTTCCTTTAAGTCCTAAAATGTGTCTAATGAAGGAGATAAAATAATTTAATGGGAAAACTCCAAAACGTTCCTGGATGACACCAGAGTGGAGTGAAATCAATGGAGGGACGGCGCGTGTCCTCGGGAAGGAGCCCTTGACATCAGCTCTCAAACAGGGGAAGAGCTTTAAGAAAATTCCATTAAATCTATGACCAGGTTTGTTTTGGGGTTTGTTTGTTTCTGTTTTGTTTAAAGTTAAGAAAACTACTTCTAAAAGCTGAAACGGAAGATAAATGGCTAAGAACATCTGATGTTTCCCATAGAAGGAGGTGGGAATTTTCCTAACAGACATCGAAGTTTTTTAAACTCCAGGGGTCAGGACAGGATGGCGACCAGAGGGACGGACAAGGACACCAATGGAGAAAACGGATGCCCTGAAACAGGCCCCCGATGTGGGCAAGTGGACCTGCCCCAGAGCAGGCGCTGCCGGGCGGTGGAGAGATGTGGACATGCTGACACGTGGGGCAGTGACGACTGGTGATCTACAGGCGAATAAGGGACCGTTTCCTGATCAACCTCACGGACAATAACCAGCTCGCTGCAGATTTAACTGTGGGAGACGAGAGGAGGACGCTGACAAGAACTTACAGGTAAATGAATTTATGACTTCAGAGTTAGGAGACTATTCTTATAGAAGAAAAAAACAGTCAGCTACAAGGAAGAGACTGAGAAAGCCGAGTCTATTATAAGTAAGAAGTGTCCACCACAGTGTAAAACAGAGTGAGAGAGATGATAAACCACGACCTGGGAGGAAATATTTGCACCACCTAGAAATGAAAAAGGATGACTGTCCAGACCATGGAAAGAAAACGTGAGAAATCAGTAAACACACAAATGAATGAGAGGTGAGAAAATGACAGAAATCCATCTGATGGAAGATGAATGTCACACGAGCAATGCGCACCCCGATGGGAATCAGTAGAGAGCAATTTGGAATCAAAAGGAGATCCCGTTTCACACACTCGAGATGGACAAAAGTTTTAACTCCAAGTGCCGGAAATGACAGGGAATAAACACACGTGTGTGACAGTGAGTCCAGGCGCTCGGGCGCCCTGGGGTCACAGGGCGCAGACCCCGTCAAGGACA
>NW_025794624.1:0-4304 GCF_021613505.1 Equus quagga | reverse complement strand
AAAAACTGTTATTAGAATAATTGTGAGGATGAGGGGGTTTATTAGTACGGGAAGGGTGTAATCCAACATTTTCGGGGTATGGGCCCGATAGCTTATTTAGCTGACCTTACTTGTAGGACATGGTGTAATTTGGTAGCACGGAGGATTTTGAATTCTCAGGAGCAGGTTCAATTCCTGTGGTTCTAGAAATAAGAGGGTTTGAACCTCTATGTTTTACTCTATCAAAGTAACTCTTTTGTCAGACATATTTCCTATGTTTGTGGTGGGATGCTGGATAGTATGATTGGTAGTGAGACATGTCATATGCAGAGAGCTAGTGTGAGTGGAAGGAAGTTTTTTCATAGGAGGTGTATAAGTTGGTCATATCGAAATCGTGGGTAGGATGCTCGAATTCATAGGAAAGAGCATGTTAGAAGGAGAGCTTTAATGGTGAAATTAATTGAGTAGAGTTCTGGTAGGTAGGGGTTGTGAAATGCTCCTAGAAATAGGGTTGTCGTGAAGATGTTTATTATGATGATGTTTGCATATTCTGCCAGGAAAAATAGAGCAAATGGGCCGGCTGCATATTCAACATTGAATCCGGAGACGAGTTCTGATTCTCCTTCTGTTAGGTCGAATGGAGCTCGGTTGGTTTCAGCTAATGTTGAGATGAATCATATTATGGCTAAGGGTCATGATGGGAAGATTAATCATAGGTATTCTTGGGTGGTGATAAGTGTTGATAGTGTGAACGATCCGCTTATTAGGAGGACTGAGAGTAGAATAATTGCTAGAGTTACTTCGTATGAAATGGTTTGTGCTACTGCTCGTAGGGCTCCAATTAGGGCGTATTTTGAGTTTGAGGCTCATCCTGATCAAAGGATCGAGTAGACAGCTAGGCTGGATATGGCTAGTATGAATAGGATTCCCAGGTTTATATTAATTAGTGGGTATGGTATGGGTAGAGGGATTCATATGGTTAAGGCTAGGGTAAGGGCTAGGATTGGTGCGATGATAAATATAGATGTTGATGATGTTAGTGGTCGTAGTGGTTCTTTGATAAATAGTTTGAGGGCATCGGCAATGGGTTGTAGTAGGCCATAGGGGCCTACGATGTTGGGTCCTTTACGAAGTTGTATGTAGCCTAAGACTTTTCGTTCAACTAGTGTGAGGAATGCTACGGCGAGCAGGATTGGGACGATTAGGAGGAGAACATTGATTATAAACATGTTGTTAGGGAGAGGAGTTGAACCTCTGGGTATAAAGGTTTAAGTTTTACGCAATTTCCGGGCTCTGCCACCCTAACGAGCCCTGTTCTAGGGCGGTGAGGTTAATAAATTAGTTAGATTTAGATTATGTCATCTATTAGTTTGAGGGCGCTTCTTGTAAAGTGGGCCCTACTTTTCTTGTCCTTTCGTACTGGGAAAAGTGTAGAATAGATAGAAACCGACCTGGATTACTCCGGTCTGAACTCAGATCACGTAAGACTTTAATCGTTGAACAAACGAACCCTTAATAGCGGTTGCACCATTAGGATGTCTTGATCCAACATCGAGGTCGTAAACCCTAATTGTCGATATGGACTCTGGAATAGGATTGCGCTGTTATCCCTAGGGTAACTTGTTCCGTTGATCAATGGTTTGGATCAATAAGTGATTATATATTTTGACTGGTTAGTCTAGATTTAAATCACTCGGAGGTTGTTTTGTTCTCCGAGGTCACCCCAACCGAAATTGCTGATTCAATCAAAAGTTTTGTTGTCCCTGGGGTTAGGTTTGTATGTTGTTTTTGTGAATCAGTTAATTAAAGCTCCATAGGGTCTTCTCGTCTTATTTAGTTATTCCCGCCTCTTCACGGGAAGGTCAATTTCACTGATTGGAAGTAAGAGACAGTAAAACCCTCGTGTGGCCATTCATACAAGTCCCTATTTAGGGAACAAGTGATTATGCTACCTTTGCACGGTTAGGATACCGCGGCCGTTTAAACAGATGTCACTGGGCAGGCAGTGCCTCTAATACTGGGGATGCTAGAGGTGATGTTTTTGGTAAACAGGCGGGGTTTGTGTTTGCCGAGTTCCTTTTACTTCTTTTAATCTTTCCTTATGGGTGCATGCCTGTGTTGGGTTAACAATAATTTAAATAGGTGATTAGTTTTTGGGTTGTGTCTATTCTGTTGTTAACTATCAGTGAGTATTCGTTCTGATATAGGCTTATGCAAGGAGAAATAATTCTTGTTACTCATATTAACATTATTGCTTCTATGTGTTGATAGAATAGTCCAGTATAAGATTAGGAGTTAGTTTGAGTTTATTCTTGGGATTAAGATAGATGAGACGTTGAGCTTGAACGCTTTCTTAATTGATGGCTGCTTTTAAGCCAACTATGGGGTTATCTTATTCTTACTCTCTAATAAAGGTTGTACCCTGTATCTAAAAAGCTGTACCTTTTTAGATTATAATTTAAGTTTACATTGGAATTGAGTGGTTTTTAGGTAAAATTAAATTTGAACTGAAATTCTGTTTCTGGACAACCAGCTATCACCAGGCTCGTTGGGCTTTTCACCTCTACCTATAAATCTTCTCACTATTTTGCGACATAGATGAGTTAGTTCTTTGTAACTGTTCGTAGGTAGCTCGTCTGGTTTCGGGGTGCTTAGCTTAAGTTCTCTTTGCTAAGTTTATTCTAGTTAAATCATTATGCAGAAGGTAAAAGGGGTAAGCTTTGCTGTTTAGTACTTTTAATGTGTATCTTTCATCGTTCCCTTACGGTACTTTCTCTATAGCGCCAGGTTAAAATTTCTATCTCCTATACTTTAATGATTTAGTGAATGTTTTAGTTGAGTGACTAAGGGTAGTTGAGTTGAATGTTGTTTGGGCTAGCTTTAGTTCAAAGTGTTCATTTTGAATGAAATCTTCTAGGTGTAAGCTAGATGCTTTGTTTAAGCTACACTTTGGTTATCCAAGTACACCTTCCGGTATACTTACCTTGTTACGACTTGTCTCCTTTCATATGTTTGGGTCACGATTTTGTGTTATATTGTGATTTGTGATATTTAAGGAGGGTGACGGGCGGTGTGTGCGCGCTTCATGGCCTTATTCAATTAAGCTCTCTATTCTTAATTTACTGCTAAATCCTCCTTCGGTCTCCAATTTCATAGAGACTTTCGTTTGGGTTAAGTTCTTGTTCTTAGGGTAGAAAATGTAGCCCATTTCTCTCCATCTCATGGGCTACACCTTGACCTAACGTTTTTATGTTGGATGATTGTGCTTACTTCGATACCTTGTTTAGGGTTTGCTGAAGATGGCGGTATATAGGCTGGATTAGCAAGAGATGGTAGGGTTTATCGGGGTTTATCGATTACGGAACAGGCTCCTCTAGAGGGATGTAAAGCACCGCCAAGTCCTTTGAGTTTTAGGCTGTTGCTAGTAGTACTCTGGCGAATAACTTTGTTGTGATGAGTTATTTTAGTTTAGGGCTAAGCATAGTGGGGTATCTAATCCCAGTTTGGGTCTTAGCTATCGTGTGGTCAGAGGCATTAAAGTCACTTTCGTAGTCTATTTTACTTTGGTTGTAGCTTTTTACAGCTTAACTGGGTTTTAACTTTATTTTGGTATAGGTCTTTGACACGCTTTACGCCGGGGGTTTATTAATTTGGGTTAATCGTATGACCGCGGTGGCTGGCACGAATTTTACCAACCCTAATTTAATATAACTTAGTCGAACTTTCGTTCATGGCTTAATTTTTATCACTGCTGTGTCCCGTGGGGGTGTGGCTGAGCAAGGTGTCATGAGCTACTTTCTAGTGTGCTTGATACCTGCTCCTTTTAATCGTAGAGTGCGATTTAGAGGGCATTCTCACTGGGGTGCGGATACTTGCATGTGTAATTCTATTAATAACTAATAAAAAGGCTAGGACCAAGCCTATCTGTTTATGGAGTAAAAATACTCATCTAGGCATTTTCAGTGCCTTGCTTTAATACTATTAAGCTACATTAACGGGGTGGGGTGGGGTTTGTAGGTTTGGAAAATCAGATCTAGGGGGATACCTGTCTACGGAAATTTTATTGATTAAAGTAGCATGTTGGTATTAATGGGGAGGGGGGAAGGAGTTCCGTTGGACTTGTCGGGTGCGTAGAGTTAACATGGTTGTGTGCGAGAGTTAGGCTTCGTAAAGTGTTGTGCATTATTTAGTCTTGTTTTTGGGGTTTGGCAAGATTGTGTTGAATGTACATCTGCGGAGTTTAATGGGGGGTGGGGGGGGTTTGATTAGGAAAGCTACATTACTTGCTTAGTGCGCAGGTGCGTGCACAGGTGCGTGCACAGGTG